>NC_137144.1:28795000-28942500 GCF_949319135.1 Squalius cephalus
GTGTGTGTGTGTGTTTGTGAGAGTGTGTTTGTGAGAGTGTGTTTGTGAGAGTCAGAGTGTGTGTGTGAGAGAGAGTATGTTTGAGACTGATATCTATCGTGTGTGTGTGTGTGTGTGTGTGTGTGTGTTTTTGTGAGAGTCAGTGTGTGTGTGTGAGTGAGTGAGCGAGCGTGTTTGTGAGTCAGTGTGAGTCAGTGTGTGTGTGTGTGTGTGTGTGTGTGTGTGTGTGTGGAGGCGTGGCGGATGAAGAAAACATGCAAATTCAGATCGTTAATTTTCATAAACAACATTTGCATCGTGACATAATTTTCATAACCACCAAGTTCTCATTACAGTAACCCATAGACATCTCAGTCTGACAGCTTTCACACACACTCTCAGAGGTTGCTGGATTGATTGACTGTAATAGTCATTTTTACAATATTAATGTTAAAGAAATTAATTTAAGAGCATAAATTAAATGCAGGAAACCTTTAATAAGCATAAATCAAAAGCAGTAAAACAAATATGACCATGATTTATAAATACTTTTAAAATATTATAATTATTTTATATTTTTTATTTAAATATTTTATATTTTTCATGATGATTTATATATTTATTACTATATCTTGATTTATTATTAAATAAATATATTAATATTTTTGCTTTATAATTATTTTTAGGTAATCCCTTTGAACATTTGTTTGTGTGTGTGCATATGTATGTATGTTATTTAAATATATTTAATATTCATTTTAATATATTTTAATATACTTGTTTTTTTATAAAGTATTTAAACATTTTTGTGCATTATCCTATTCAGTAATCCATCTGAACACTTTTACAGTATTAGTTAAAACAGTTCATTTAACAAGCATAAATTAAAAGCAGTAAAACAAATATGACTGCGCTGTATAAATACTTTTTAAAAAACCTAATAATTTTGGTATATTTTAGTGTAAGATATCTTTCATAAATTAAATTTTTTTATGTGTATAATATTTAGCATGTTGACAATGAGAACTGTAGGTAAACACTTAATTGTTATGGAAAATAATGTAAATCGGTGTAAACAAAACACAATGGCTCTAAAACAGAATCGCATCAGATCGTGTTATGGCTGTTTCAGAGAGAACTGTAGGAGTGTGTGTAAGTTACTGTCTTTGTTGTGTAAGTAAACCGTTACATTGTCACTAAACCGTCAGCAACACAAAAGCCCACTCGACCTCGCTGCCCTCAGAGAGTGTGTGTGTGTGTGCAGACGGTCATTGTGTCGTTATAGTCTCCCTCTATAAAGCAGCTTCCTGCCCTTAAACACCCCGGGGTGCTGTGTGTGTGTGTGTGTGTGTGTGCGCGTGTGTGTGTGTGAGCTCATTCACTCATGCAACACTGTCAGCTAAAGTTATAGAACTGGGGCCGTATTCACAAATAATTTTAAGGCTAAAAGTAGCTCCTAACTGGCGAATTTAGGAGCAACTCCTAAAAATAATGGGCGTGTCACTCGTAACTTTAGGACTCCTAATTTTTTTGACTAAGAGTAATTCACGAAGCATTTTAGCCCTAAAAGTAGCACCTAAGCCTGGGACAGCTTAACAGAAGTCGAGAGGACTCCTAACTCACTAAGACCTTCACAAACCGCTTTCTGTGGCATTTCACGTTGCGGTGTTTTGAAATGCGTATGCGGCGCTACAGGAGCTTCCAATCGCGAGGAACAATTCTGCATTGTAGGCGTAACTAGGGATGCAATAACGCCACCAACAACAACCAAAACTAGGCTACTCATTGCATGTAAACTAATTGTAACGTTTCATTGTGAATCAAATTAAAATGTTCTTCTCTTTGCAGACGTAGGCAGAGGCATATAGTGACAGATTAATTCAATAATGTTGCAAAGATATTGCATCAATCCATATGTTTCATTAGGCTATAGGCTATTTGTTTTGCCTAACTCTTTATTCATTTCGGCTATTTATTCAGTTATTCATCATCTTCCGTCCTTCGCACTACTTGTGTAGCGCACGCATTCTCAGACCTGTCACCTGTCACTCATCATCGTAGGGGAGGTGTTAGGAATCAATCATCAGCCAATCAAGGTGGTCACTTCAGTCAAGCTCGTGCATGAGTAATGACCTCATCCATAGCAACGAAGACTCGCTCTTAGTTTAGGAGTTGTCATTTTTCTTTACTAAGAGTAGGTCTGAAAGGCGTTGTGAATAACTTTTAAGAGAAAACTCCTAGCTAAAATCTTTTAGTGCGATTTAGGAGTACTCCTAGTGGTAAGATAAAATGCTTTGTGAATACGGCCCCTGAACTGAATCATGTGACACTGAAGACTGGAGTAATGATGCTGAACATTCAGCTTTGATCACAGGAATAAATTACACTTTACTATATATTCACATAGAAAACAGCTGATTTACATCATAATATATACATTATTTTTTTTTATCAAATAAATGCAGCCTTGGTGAGCAGAAGAGACTTATTTTAAAAACATTAAAAATCTCACTGACCCTAAATTGTGGTAGCGTATATGAAATCAGTCTCAAACTCTGACATTACAGTCGTCAGTAACATCAGATTGGACTCATCTGGATTTAATTATACGCAACAGAAGATGTTTGTGAATGTGTGTGTGTGTGTGTCTGACCTGTGTTAGTCAGTGATAGTCTCTCTAAGTCAACATCAGGCCGGCGAGGGCTACAGCGGTTGACCTCTCGCTATTCTTTAGGCCTTTGCTTTTTACAGTAGGATAACAGCGCTTTATTGTTGTTTATGGCTGTTCCTTTGTCAGGCCTGTGTTCTGATAACGGCCATTGGCAGGTCATTAAAGTCCCAGAACAGCCTCTTTTATGATAAGGAGTGGACACAACTGAGGTCTATCTGGAACAATAGCTGTTAACAGTCATAAATAGCAGACAAACTCAGGGCCATCGCACCAGTCTGACCCTCAAAGCATGCTGGGATATCTCCAGCCAATACGCACACTATGAGGTTCTTGGACGAATAGCATGGTAGAACGATGTTTAGCAGGAATCTATTACAGGAACACAGGCGTCCATGTGATAATTGGCCCACATTAGGAGTCTGAATTTAGGACGCTGTCAAATATGGGTCAATCCTTTGGGACTCGAGTCCTACACGTGCCCTCGAGATCATGTTAAAGGAGTAGTTCACTGCAGAATTTACGGATAATTGACTCTCCCCCACGTCATCTAAGATGTTCATGTCTTTCTTTCTTCAGTTGAAAAGGTTTTTGAGGAAAACATTCCAGGATGTTTCTCCATATAGTGACTTCAATGGGGTCCAACTGGTCGAAGGTCCAGATGTGAGTTTCAGTGCAGCTTCAAAGTCTCGACACGATCCAGCCGAGGAATAAGAGTCTTATCTAGACAAACCATCGCTCACTTTATAAACAAAATAAACATTTATTCTTGCACTAGCTGTGATGCGACACACATTACGTAATCATGTTGAAAGGTCACGCGTGTTCCGGTTCAGAAATGTAGAGAAGGGCGAAAAACTCCATCTCATTTTCTCCTCAGACTTCACAATCGTCCGACATCGTTGTTTTACCTTGTAATTTTTTTTGTAAATGGCGTTTGACTCAGTCTTTGCACGTTCGCTTTGTAAACACTGGGTCTGTTCTTACACCTACGTCCCGCTTGACCTTTCAACCTGATTGCGTAATGTGTGGTGTATCGCAGCTAGTGGAAGACGAGCATTTGTGGTTAAAAAGTATATAAATGTTTATTTTGTAATAAAATGTCCGCTGGTTTGTCTAGATAAGACTCTTATTCCTCGGCTGGATCGTGTCGAGACTTTGAAGCTGCACTGAAACTCACATTTGGACCTTCGACCCGTTGGACCCCATTGAAGACACTATAAGCTGGAAATGTTTTCCTCAAAAACCTTTTCAACTGAAGAAAGAAAGACATGAACATCTTGGATGACGTGTGGGAGAGTCAATTATCCATAAATTTTAATTTTAAAGTGAACTAATCCGTTAATGGCGGAGGATCTTCTGAACGGCGTCAGGACATGCCGGGTCAAAACGGCCTTTCGGTTTTACAACCCGCGAGTTTCAGGCCAGGTGTGAGGAGCTGTTTGAACCGCTGTGACCGTGAGGGGGCTGGAGGGGTCAGATTTATGATCCTCTTGTGCTTAGAAAGGATCCCAGGTCAGGGATGTGTGACTTGTCCTGTTTTATATTGCACTGGAATCCTTGTTCAACCCTGAACTGTGAAACGAGAGCCACAACAGAGCATCAGCGTGATGGATTGGTCTATTTCCAGGGTCGTCCTGAAAACGAGGACAGATAGAGTACTCATTTGAAGGGGCTCTTCTCAAGGGTTTTTGGGAAACCATTGGTATTTTTGGCTCAGGAGTTTGTACAAATGACTTCATTCACATCCGTCAGTGTTTGCAGGGTGTGTCGGTCGCTGACCTGAGGCTCGACACGCTACAGCTCATTTATAATAGTTACTTTTCTTGCTCAGTTTTTGTCTCGTTTTCCAGGTCAAATATCAAAGGTCTAAAATCAAGTTGCTTTTAATGGAATAGTTCACTTAAAAATGAAATAATTTACTCGCCCTTAAGTTGTTTCAAACATGTATGAGTTTCTTTCTTCTGCTTAACACAGATAAAGATATTGTGAAGAACGTCGGTGATCAAACAGTTGTTGGACCCCATTGACTTCCATAGTAGGAAGAAAATACAGTTACACTTTATTTTAAGGTGTCATTGTTACAGTGTAATTATATATTTAAGTACTGAGTAATATTAAACAACTACATGTACTTACTAAAGGGTTAGGCTTTGGTTGAGGGTTAGCATGCATAATTTACTGTTATTACTATGGTATGTAACATATGTAACAAGGACACTGTAAAATAAAGTTTTACCAAAAATACTATGGAAGTCAATGGGGTCCAACAACTGTTTGATCACCGACATTCTTCACGATATCTTCATCCGAGTTCATCAGAAGAAAGAAACTCATACAGGTTTGAAACAACTTGAGGGAGAGTAAATGCGAGCATAGTGAACTATTCCTTTAATAGAGATGTAAAATCACAAAAGATCAAACACATCTATCTGCCAGTGGTGTCAGAAAAACCAATTCAAGGTGAAAACCAGTTTGTCTTTTACTTTTTTCTCATTTTAAACATAACCTCACAAGAATACTGAGGAAGAGCAGCACCCATCAAGATGAATATATTGCTCGGTTTACTAACTAAATGAGACCAAAACTATGTTCCAGTGGTTGTTTGAGGCCTGTGAATGAAAGACGATGTGGTTGAAGTGAATCTTTCCAGTTTCTGAAACTGTGAATTCGTATAGAGGACCAAAAATATAGCATTTCTGAAAACAATTATCCATTTCGACTCCAAAGCAAGCTCTTTTACATCCACACTGTAGTTTTTCAGTAGGTTGCTCAACGTTTGGGATGCATGGAAAGCAAGTCCGGGGGTTTGTTTATCTTTCGGCGAGCCGCTAAAACCAGGGGGGCACAGATCCCCTCTTCCTCTTTGTTTCTGTCACACAAAGGGCTGTGCTTTGGTCCGGGTCCTGCTGTGTTTGCACCTCTGTGGCCTTGAACGCAACAATGGTGTTGTCCTCCAAAAAACCTCCATCCCATTACCAGCCCTTTTATTCAAGGCACCAGTCGTAAAAAAGCTCACGGAACAGTCAGCGTCTATTATAGGCATCCTATATTTGTAGGGTAGATTTCGTGTTTTATGGAAATAAGAGATTGGGTTTAAGCTGCAGTTGTTGTCCTGTTTGTTTTTTTCTCCCTTTCGCCTTTTTTTTTTTGCCTTTGTCGCCATTGGCTTTTGGCTTCTGGACGATGACATTACGATATATATATAAATGAACTAAATGAATAACTTTTTACAGCAAAAATGAAACATCATTGAACTTAAGCTGGACTGTGACGCTATTTTCTTCTGGAAACAAACTTTGTTGCATTATTTTCCTGTTATCTCTGTAAAGCTGCTTTGAAACGATCTGTATTGTAAAAAGCGCTGTATAAATAAAGGTGACTTGACTGTTTGGTACGACGAGATCATTGGCCAGTTAACCGAGCTGTTGAATCTGACACTTTTTTTGCACACCCCCAAGGGAAGTTTCCATTTCATGAGCACAAAGTTGTTGGTTTGTGGTGAAATGATTGAGGTAAGAACAAAGACCACCCTGGGTAGACGAATGGAGTTTCATAACTTCCTCCATCATCCTTCATTCAGGAAACCGGGAGCCTCGTCCTCCTGGACGGAGAACAAACTCTGAGCTTTTGTTTGTTTAAACAACAGGAAGGTCTTCACCTTTGGCACATTCCTCAGGAAATGAAGGCGAGATGAGGTAAACTGTCTTTCTAGGCAGGACACTGAGGTTTTTGGGGTCACTACTTGGGCGCATAAGGCGTTCATACAGGGTGAATTTGGTTGCACTCATTTTCCAACTGTAGACATTTGTTTTTCTGTCAAAAAACCTTGTTCCTTTGGGTCTCCTGGTGGTTTGGTTGAACAGTTCTTGCATTCTGAGTTCAAAATCAGCCTTCCTAGTGTTTCAATGCCAATGAAAGACAAAAAGTGTGTATTTCCCCAAACGGCACGCATGTTAAAAGCAAAACACCCATACGGAAGTGGATTGGCTCTGATAGTGATGGCCTTTTTGATTTGCATGGTAAACGCTCTGTAAGTACCATGTGGAGTCTTTCAGGCATTGTGGTCTGGATCTGCTGACATCATTGTTGACTTGAGACGTGAAAGAGTGAAGTTTGACTGAAACTCCATTTAATGCATGAAGGGTGCAACTCACTTCAGTTTTATCACTTTTGCTTAAGGAGCCACTTAAATTATCTTTATTAAGAAAACTTTTTTTGCAATCTATATTGGCAATCTATGGAATTCCTGATTGAAATGCGCCATCTCAGAACAAATACTTAAATATTACAATATTATGAATTATTTTCAATGCAAAAAGTGATTTTCTGACTCGTTTACCAGTAAAAACATTCTTAAATCAAATAATTTATCTGAGGTGCAAAATGACATAGAAAGAAATGTGTAAAAATTAGGCGAGTTTGTTTAAAACTGGAAGAAAAAAAATCTATCACTGGGGTCAGAATTTTTTGGACTTAATTAAAAGGGAAAACTAGATTATTTTTCTGACTGCACTGATATTTTATCTTATTTTAATCATAAATCCACTTAATTTTCATTATTTCTTAGAAGACAAGACTTAATGTCTAGTGTCATTTTGCTTCTCCAGTAAATGTATCTTGATTTAAGAATGTTTAGATATTTGTGCTGGAAAACAAGACAGAACCACTGAAGAAGTCAACACTGAATATGAAATTTAACACTATTTTACGTTTTATCCCATTTTTAGGTTTTAAAACTAAATTCTACCCTGTAAAAAAAAAAAGATTTGTTGATGTTGTGAATAAAACGATTATTGTAAGAAGTTTTATTGTAGAAAATACTTCAAAATGTTACATTTAATTCAATGTTACTTGGTGTATTTTTTTGTGAGTAATTTCCGAGTTAACATCTAAAATTAGATCCTTTACTTTCAAAGTTAATCCTACACCAATTTCTTTCAGTGTATAAGACCAGATTGTGTTATCGGTAACGCTTTACAATAAGGTTCATTAGTTAACATGAACTAAGAAATAACAATATCTCTTCAGCATTTATTAATCTTAGGTAATATTAATTTCAACACTTACTAATACGTTATTAAAATCAATAAATAACATTAGTTAATGCACTGTGAACTAACAGTGAACAGCGGTATTTTTTATTAAGTAACATTAACAAAGATTAATAAATACTATAACAAATGTTTGGCTCATTGCTAGTTCATGTTAGTTAACTAATGAACCTTATTGTAAAGTGTTACCGTGTTATCAATACTGATGTGAGGTTTGTATGTAAAAGAGTCCCAGTGCATTTAGACCCAAAATCAGTCGCTCGAGAAACCCGAGGAAGGGCTGGGTGAAACTGACCGTTGCTGTAAGTAATGTGAAGTGTGTTTGAAGTGAAGGGGGTTTGGTTTAGGAGCCACGCTGAGCTCGGGTTATCGGGGGAGTGGCTCCACAGGACTGCAGTAAATGGAAGAGCATCTGCTAGAGTTGTTCTCCACACACACACACACACACTACTGTACTCGTCCTGCGCCGTCGGCTCACACGCGTGACAACGTCTGCTTTGGATTTAGATGGGATGAGGCTCACACTGAGGACATGTAGTCAAGGAATCACGGGACCTTTGGAGAACACTGTTTGATTCGATTTTCTTGAAGACGTTGCCGAGCGAGCAGGTATGGTTGAAACTTTGAAACATTTAAAAGTCTTCTCTGCAGGGCCTTTGGGTGCACATTCAACCTATATTTTGCTGTGTCACGTCCTACTTCTTCAGTTATATTTAGCTTTTATAAACTTCTCAGTTAATTGTAGGTGGTGCAGCACAGATTTGAAGACTCTGCGTGTGTTTAAAGGTCTGTTGAAAAGGAAAAAGGTGTCAGAGAGGTGTGTTGTGGGTAAATATCCGAAGCTTCTAGTCATCTGGCTCCAGCCGGTCAGAACGCAGGTGGTCTTTCTCTAATGTCTTCAGTGTGTTGGGACAAGCCTTGAAACCATTTGGTCCTGGAATAACACTCGAGTTCTTCAAAGTTTGGCCAAAAGTTTGGGAGGATCACCCAAACGCTCCAGAATGAGTCGACACTGCCTCCTTCCTGTTTATAATGTCTAGCATTCTCTGATATAGCTTTAAGGAAAACTTTTTTTGTCTGATAACCATAGACTTGTCACTATCTTGGCATTAGGGCACCATAAATATATTTTCAGATAACAGTTGTATGTCTTTTGGAAGGTAAAAACTAGTAATCAAAATTGGTAATCAAGACTGATAACCATTCGCAATTGGTTGATTAACAAAAGTGGTTGATTCTAATGACAATCTTGTAAATGCAGACTTAATATTTAATGTTTTACAATATTTTGTTAGGAAATTTTGAGTAGCCTGAATATTTTGAGTGTGAAATGCTGCCCTTTTTAATGTATGTTGTGTACATCTAATATGCCATCATTAAAGTGCATCATGTATAATATATCAGTATTATTTTGGCTCTACTCTTGTGATCTGTTGACAACTAGTAAGAACACAGATCTAATTATTTGCTCATATGAACTTTTGAGGGTTTTAGTTAAAGCTTTGAGGTAAGTTAGGTTCTAGTTTGGAGATTTGGACTTGTTTGTTTTAGAAGATTCAAAGATGCTTTTGTATTCAAGTGTTTTTGGAAGTGAAATGTCATAACAAACGGTTGTATTTGTTGGATTGAAGTTTTATTACTGGCTCAACAGCCGTGGAGGGAAACTCCTCATTTGTGGAGCGCAGGGCTCGCTCACATCGTCTGCCAGTTCTGCTGTTCTTAACATTAAATCCATAGACAGAATTCCAGCACTGATTCAGGTCTGGACCGGGCCAAATCAAACAGGTCCTGACGGGCCGGACTGATGGAGCGCCAACGGTGCCAGTGGATCTGCTGAACATTTCCACATTTACTGGGCTTAATGAAGGCTTGTTTTTACACACACACACTATTCTCATTAACCACATAATATTTAATGCACCCATAATGAGTGTCATTCTGGAGGAAAAATGTGGTAGTTATGCAGTAAAGCCATGTTATGTTTAAAACGGTCACGTTTACTGTCTCTAAAAGGTGGAATCTGTTGACCTAACTTCCACTAAGCTCACAGTCATCGAATTGAATCTGGTTTAACCCAGTTAACCCATGCTATTTCTGTGAGAATGGTTACCTCTCACATTTCCACACCAAAGTTGTGGAAATGGGCTATTGAGTAAGATGTAATTTGTTGGGTCTTGACCTGGTGTCCTCAGGACACTTATGCTAATTAATTTGTCAGAGACTTCATTTGCATGGTAGTATCATTTTGATTAGCCTCGTGAAGTTATGAATCAATAAATGTAGAAATAAAAGTGCTTAAAATGCATTTATTCACTTTAAGTCTTCATGAAATTGGTCTTTTGCTATGCTGAGGGTCCATTACCATATGAGTCTCTGGTAGTTACCCTTGTGTGATCACCCGGGGTCCATCCCCTCCCCAGGCAACTCGCCCTCCACCCATATCTGCCCCCCATTGAGGGCCATTCAGGCCTCGCGTGGGTGGATCTAACAGATATGCATCTCAGACCTCCAAAGTCATGTTAACAAGCAGCTCTACAAGAGAGCAGGCTGTTAAACACTCGGGGCTCGAGGGCTTTTTCAGGGCGAGCTTTTTCAGACAGGAACTGCTTTCGGTTCCCCGAGGTCCCGGCGATTCACTCAGAGCCACTCAATCGTAAAATAGCTGTTTATTTTTGATGAAACATTACTGCAGTTTCTCTTCACTTCAGTTGTTGATTAGATCTGGAGTCTCAGGAAGTGATGCTGATGGCATCTAAGACAGAAATTAGCATACTTAAGGAGACTGTTTAGGAGAAAGGGTGTTGCCTCTTTGAGCTCCTTTCCTGTGTCAGCAACTTCCTTTGAAGAAAATATCATATACTAGTGGATTTTGCACCACCAGAACACATGTGTAACATGGCAGGGAATGTATCTCTTCTGATAGAATAACATAACCAAGTTAATGTTTGAGTAGTCTCTTACAGGAACTTCTGAGAAGAGTTTGGGGTATTTGAACACCTAAAATTAAGTACTTTGGTGAAGAAGTCACAATTTTAAACATTTTGGGCCTCTCTTGGATTGGGTTTGTCTGGGAGTCTTTATGATTTCAACTGAAGAGAATTTCAGGCCCGAACAAAAAGCCATGTTTGGTCATTTCAGTTGTTCATCTATAGATGGGATTGTGATGGGTTGAGCACAGTTGCATTTACTTCAAAGTCTCACATGTGAATTAGCACATCGATTTAACTTCATTTACCCAGTGTTATCTGATCGCATTCTGATTATGTTTGTATTGTGTTCTTGTAAAACCTTAGTAAATTTAACAACTTTCACTACTGTTTTAAGGATGCATTTCTCTTTTTTTTTTTTACTTCTGACTTGGTTGAATAGTTCTAACATGGAAGATGAGTCATTTTGAGTGTGCCTTTTTTTTTTTTCAGTTTAATCAAAGAAATGTCTGCCTGATATTTCATATAAGAGGGAATAAACAATCCCACACATTGCGGCATTACTTTTAGGAAAAAATAAGCACATATGTACCACTACAATGCAAAAAACTTCCTGTCATTCTCTTTGGTGTGATATATGATCTGACATTTCTTGCCACTTTTTGTGAGCTTCACCCTTTAATTGTTGATGCACATATTCTGGATGCATCTTCCCGTTCCAGTCTAAATTGCTGTACATGTGAAACTAACACCTGTCATTGGGTTCATTCCATCCATCTCACCTGTTTTCATTCCAAAAACAGCAGCTCCAGAGATCAAAGCATCAGATGATGCGTCACTCAGCAGGACGTGATGCGGTATGGCAGGTTCTAAAACACTGTCCTCAACAAACAGCACAGGGGCTTGAAGAAAGACATGGGTTTCAAGCATTACCATATGGCTTTGTTATGCTTGGTGTCCTGAATGGACTTCAAAGGAGTGACAGGGAAGAACGCAAAAGATTTCAGTCCTCTGTCAGTTTGAGCTGAAAGAGTTCTGAACAGAGTCAAGTAAATTATGTTTTTGAGAAAAAATCATATATGGCATGCATTAATGCTCAACTTAACCAGAAGAGCGTCCCAATAGAAGGAAATGGAAAATACCAGAAAGCTTCCACGGTGATGATGAGTCAGGAAAATGCATTAAAATAAATTGACTGTAAAAGAGTTAGGATGGTTGAAGTTTGGAGGGAATGTCCGACCACATCACGGCAAAACTCGGCACAATAGCAGTAACAATAAAACTGCCATCGTTTTATGAGCAGAATCTATTTAACAGGCCTCCACCCTGGGCTGGAAGTCACTGTAACTGCCATGAAATGTTTTAGGACGCTGCATTTTTCCAGTTGCGTTATTGTTCTCATCCCAATACAATGTATCTTACGAGGTGTTTTATCATGTGGTTTCGTGATCCATGACACACTGTTTCCTCTTAACCACTCCAGGAGGTCTTTCTGATGAACCTCGAGAATTCGGGAAGTTTCCACGGTGCCGTGAGGCAGCTGGACATGGAGCCGAAGGTCAACAAGCTCACGTTCGGCTTCCAGCGGAGCTCCACCTCAGATGACGACTCGGGCTGTGCCTTGGAGGAATATGCTTGGGTGCCACCAGGACTTCGACCAGAGCAGGTAAACGAATCTTTGTGGGCTTATGAAAGTCTAGAACTTATTGGAATATTGCCTCCACAACGTAAAGCATTTAACAGAGAACTTGCATTAATGCACATGTAAGGTAGGAAATGGTTGGAAGGCAGCATGAAGCCAAAATAGCAACATTGTTTTGAAAGGGGAAAACCGCAATAACAACCATGTTACAAAATGCAAAGCAGTCGCATGTCTTCAGTTTCAGGGAAAGAATCTGCTCTGTTATGGCTAAATAGTATCATGCAGTTCAAGATGTGATATCTTAACACAATGTGCAAGCTGTTATACAATAAATACACCAGATGTGATCTTTATTAAAATTCCAAACTGTTGGTCAATCATTCTGTCAGCAAAGCTAGTCACAGTCACTAAGATTTAGAGGACCTTACTGCATTTTTGCAGGCACAGCTAAACACTGTGAAGGAAGCACCCCACAGGCATTTTGGGAACAGGAAATGCTGCTTTTTATTTACAAACTACTTCATGGAAAATCTGCAAGTCATTATCTCAAGCTGCCAGACAAAAGGGCTTGAAATGATGAGGAAAAGCAGTTTGCTAACAGCCAAGCTCGCAGCCACAACTTTTTTTTTCCTGGCATTGTCCGCAAAGGCGGTCCTCTCGTGCCTGGAGGCGCGCTGATGTGGCGCTGATTCCAGTCGGTGTCCCACACTTCCCCCGGCTGTCCTTAAGAGCACCCTTGAATAAAATCTGAAGTGATGGGTGAGGAAAAGGGTCTAAAGCAATTTGGAGACCCCTAAAATCCCAGTGCAGCTTTTGTGTTAAATGCAAGAGCCAACTGTAATGCCTTTATAGCAGCCGTTCTGTGAATTGCCCTGCAGATTATAGGTGATCATTGTGGGGAAGAACACAAACACTCAGGAATAGTGTTGTTCAAGTGCCTAAGGCTCAGTACCAGAGGTAATATCAGCTTGAAATGAGGGGTGATTTATGGTGCTGCTGATCATCAGGTCTAAATGCCATTCCAGTAGACTGACTCAACAGCAGCAGGACTCTCTTTATGCAGGAAAAGACAAGCACAGTCCAGCTATTTATCTGGGGGCTGTTACGACCAGCACTCATAAAGAGTTCCCACTCACAAGGCATAGGTCACAGTGTCATAGAAGCACAATGGAGTACAGTAAAAACCTTTCCTCAGCCCAAAACTGGTGGCTCAAGTTTCAGAAAGGTAATTTAATGGAAATTGCAATGTTGATAGATACACAGGAAATGACTCAACCTGGTACACACGGCATTAACATTTGTCTCTGGAAATCTGATCATAAGTGCTCAGCTGAGAAAGATTGATTCCATTGAGGGCAGGGTCTCTGATCTCGTGACCACCAACAACAACAACAAAGAAAAAAAACACATTTCTGATCGGATCACTTAAGACAGACGTTGGTCTAGTCTAGTGTAACTGCTTTTTTGACTTTGTGCATACTCTACATGGAGTGACTGACCTGATCCGTCTCCATCTCATATCCAGGTCCAGCTCTACTTCTCTTGCCTACCTGAGGACAAAGTCCCTTATGTGAACAGCCCCGGGGAGAAATACCGCATCAAGCAGCTCCTGTACCAGCTACCTCCTCATGACAATGAGGTGAGTTTACAGAAACAAAGGAAATAGGACCTGCATCAGCAGCCATGAAAGCCCCTATTGTTTCCCCAGCATCGCTGCAGTCCAAAATGCCCACGCATCACATTTCAAAACCCCTTCAAATAGCTTTTTAACTGCAACGTGGTGTGGGTGTTTTTAGCTTCATGGGTTTAGAGCTTCACCACACTCCCTGCCATTACAGAAAGAAGCTTTGTCACTTCATATCTATGTGGGTGCTTGTACAATGAGACTTTTGAGCTGAAGATTAAATGATGCTGCTTGGGGAGACTCAATCTGACTCAATCTGAGACATTGCTCTGGGTCACATAACAAACTCTTTTAAGCATCACAACTTAAAACATGCATAGTTTGTGTTTTTCAGTGTGTGACTCTTAATTTTGCTCTTTAAATCAAGTGATGTTCCATTTTCCTGTGTTAAGGTATCCCAAAACTAAAGTACTCAGCAAAATTTCCTAGCCATCTATAAGGGAACCTGCACACAAGAGTTTGTACTGTATCAGATTAGGCTTGGATTTAATGGGGATGAGCATAGAAGGTTTGCCAAACTGATGCACCATCATGCAAAGTTGAGAAAATTGTAGCAGTGCACTGATGTAGACTTTTGTTGGATGCAGATGTGCTTTTGTAAACCAAATTTGCTGTTTTCCTGGTTGTATTTGTCAAACTCTCCTTCAATACTTTCTCTAGCGTGTAAGCACATTAAAAGGAATCGGCCTACTTTATTTGCTCAAAAGACCCTGCATGTGGTCCACAAAGGCTTCTTTCTTAATAGTTTGACAGCAAACACGTTTTAAATGTCCCCCTCAGGTGCGATACTGCCAGTCTCTCAGTGAAGAAGAGAAGAAGGAGCTTCACATGTTTAGCGTGCAGAGAAAGAAAGAGGCCCTCGGGCGAGGAACGCTAAGACTGCTGCCAAGGACGATGCTTCATGCCATGTGTGAACACGTAGGTGTTTAAACTAAGCGTATTGCGATGCAAGAAGTGACTGTTTGAAGCTGATTGTTTTATTTTAACATCTTGCCTCTTCAGTGTGGAGAGAACGTCAGTGGAGGGGAGATGGTGGTAATTGCTTCACGAGCGGGACCTAGTCAGTGTTGGCACCCATCGTGCTTCACATGTTCCACCTGCAGTGAGCTCCTGGTTGATCTCATTTACTTCTACCAGGATGGGAAGGTCCACTGTGGACGCCATCATGCTGAATTGCTAAAGCCACGCTGTTCCTCCTGTGATGAGGTGAGTTTAGTTTTTCAAAAAACACACTCATTGTATTGTGCATGAAACAAGGCATGTTATATCATGGATGCTCTTATTAATTTTTTGGTGTCCTCACAGATTATTTTTGCGGACGAGTGCACAGAGGCAGAGGGTCGTCACTGGCATATGAAGCACTTTTCCTGCTTTGAATGCGAGACCATCCTGGGTGGTCAACGGTACATCATGAAGGATGGTCGGCCCTTCTGCTGCGGTTGCTTTGAGTCTCTGCACGCGGAATACTGTGAGGCCTGCGCCGAACACATCGGTAAGCCCAAATGTGTCTCTCTGATGTCTCAACGTCATTTACCACAAACCACGTTTCGCCTGCAAGAAGCTGACCTTTTAACTCCTGTTTATTTTCCTCTAGGGGTGGACCATGCCCAAATGACGTATGATGGCCTTCACTGGCACGCCACAGATGCTTGTTTTAGCTGTGCTCAGTGCAAGAGCTCCTTGCTTGGTTGTCCCTTTTTACCCAGACAAGGCAGGATCTACTGTTCCAAGACCTGCAGTCTAGGGGAAGACGTCCACGCTTCGGATTCTTCCGATTCTGCCTTCCAGTCCGCAAGATCTCGGGAATCACGGCGCAGTGTGAAGATGGGACAAAGCAGCCGCTCCGCAGACCAATGTCGACAGTCTCTTCTCTTTTCACCTGCAGGCAATTACAAGTTCCCCGGACTCTCAGGGAACGCTGATGACACCTTGTCCAACAAGCTGTCACAGCTAAGCTTTGCAGACAACCACTTCTGGAGGAACAGGGAAGAGCAGGAAGATCCCGAGGACCACGAGGAATGGGCCGAGCATGAGGACTACATGACCCAGCTCCTTCTCAAGTTTGGTGAACATGGAGTGTTCCAGCAGCCGGAGGACACTAGGCCTAACAACCTCTGGATGACTGACTCTGATGCCAAAAACAAGACTGAGCCCAGGATGCAAGGCAGTGGTGGGAATGGCAGTCTGGCCAGTAAAAAGTACAAGGCAGACATGTACTGGGCACAGTCCCAGGATGGACTAGGTGACTCTGCGTATGGGAGTCACCCTGGACCTGCAAGCAGCAGAAAGCTCCAGGAGCTCGATTTGGAGCATGGAGCCAGCTTTAAGCTTGAAGACAAACAGTGGTATAATGACTCATTGGAATGCATCACAGATGAACTTAAACAAACAGAGCAGAACATCAGAGACTCAATGGACTCCTTGGCGCTCTCCAACATCACAGGTGAGACTAAAGGATTGATGTGCAAGTGATATTTGCTGAGTGCAAAGTATGTGAGGCAATTGGGGGGAAATCTGAGGAATGGATGTAGATATATATATATATATATCTAGTAAAGCGTGTTCAATGTAGGCAAAAGGTTAAGTGTGTAATTTTGGTGGCAAACTGGAATTTGTAGAATTTTGCATGTTTGGGAGTCTGGGATGTGGTCATTGAAAATCAGGCACACCATGGCATTTAAATTTCTACTTCTAGAGTATTGAATGTAATTTTTTGCACTACAGTATAATTTGAACTTCTGTGATCCTTTCAGGCGCTTCAGTTGATGGGGATATAAAAGAGAAACAGTTGCTCTACTCGTTACAACAGTTCTCTGAGCTTGAACACTGTGAGAACACCAGCAACATGGGGACGCTGAATTCATCAGTGCTGCACAGAAGCACCAACTCCCTGAAGAGCCTGACCTCCGAGCTCGAGCGTGTGGAGGTTATTGAAGAGGAGGACCCGGAGCAGGAGGTCCCGCTCCCTGAGGAGAGGCCCAAACCACCTCACTTATCTGTCTTAAGAAGGTCCAAGTCCCAGTCCAAACCTCAGCAGGTAAAGTTCTCAGATGATGTTATAGATAACGGACGATATGATGGCCTGGAGGTGCGGCAGCCTCCCATGAGTGAACGTACTCGTAGACGAGCGTACCACTTCGACGAGCAAGATCAGCAGCGCCACCGGCATCACCACAGGCGAAGGAGGAGTCGTAAGTCTCGTTCGGACAATGCACTTCACTTGTTGCCCAAAGAAAAGGCCCGTATGTGCTTTAAGGAGGACCGTCGCCAGCACGAGCCGGGTCCGAACGCTCCCTACAGACAGCCTCCCTATGCCCACGCTGACTCTGAATACGGTTTGCACAATCAGGGGGCAGAGAGATGTTTACGTCTTTATGGGGATGAAGATGACTGGTGCTCTACCTGCTCCTCTTCATCATCTGAATCAGAGGAGGAAGGCTTTTTCCTGGGCCAGCCTATTCCACAACCAAGACAACCTCGGTACCAATATTACGCTGATGAACTTCCCATTGGCACAAGGACAAAGTCCAAACAGAAGAGAGGACGAAAGGACAAAAACTGTATAATTTCATAGAATTGGCAAGGAAGTTTGAAACAGTTGATCTGCATCTTAATACGTCTTTTATCACATGCCGTTATGGAGCTTGCTTTGAGCTGTTATTTGAAGTGGAATACATCTTGTTCAGGTTTCTCTGTCCAGGACATATTGCAGTGGTCTTGCCATACAGTGATGTTGTTGGTCAACGCAGTATTAAAACCATGCTTACTTGCTGCAATAATGCATATTAGGTGACAAGTGATTATAGTCTTTGAAAGAACCAGAAGAATATAATATTTATAATAAAGCCGCTTTTTTAGAGACTAATGGAAAGAATAATTTAACTTTGCAAAAATGAATGTGTATATATTGTAAAATGTATGAGTTAAAGCTAATATTTTTATATCCCTGAGTTTCAAAAAGATTTTTTTTAAAAGAATGTTACTGAAAAAAAATTGAAAGAACAAATGTTTGCAGCGACTCCACTTTTGTTAATCAGGGTTTTAAAAATAAATATGTAATGCCACAGTCAGCAATTCTGCTCAATTTGTACTAAAACATTGACTACAAACATACGTTACGTATTATCCAAACCCTATTTGAGTGTCATTTTATTAATGGGTCATACAGACAGATCACTGTAATCTGTATAAATGCAAACTGGAATGCAAGGCTAATAATAAAAAAATGAGATATATATACATAAATATATATACATACACATTTTTTGTCTACTATGTCTTTAAAGTCAACATTAATCCTTTCAGGATGTGTTCTTGTATACCGTCTGCATTATTGTCTTACTGTGGATCTATCAACACATGGAGATTGACATTTTTGACCATTGCATCACATTTTTTTATTGCCTTGTACCATGAGTGCCGCTTTTTAAAGCTTTTAAATATCTTACAATGATATGACAATATGTTATAAACATTCTAAACCCATATATATATATATACTGTGACAAAGGTAAGCTAGAAAACACTGTTAAAAACAAACACTGAGGAAATAACAACTCTTTAATTGCAAACATTCTTTTCAAAACTATATCAAGTAACAGCAAAACTGCAACATTTTTAATGGAGATGAAAACATGAGAAGTAGAACTAAAATGCCAAACAAGTATGAGCAGTATTTGGAAATCAGCATGTGGATAGTTTAATACAATAAAAACATGTTAACTATAGTTACACATTAAAAGGTGAACGTGAACTATTAATTAAAAGCTTAAGACATGTAGCTGTGCTGAATAACATTTCAACTAGGGTGGTAAAAACCAGACAAACACTACTAGCATGTAGCGTGTTTATCTGAGTTGAGGGAGCGTGATAAAGCACTTGTGTTTATCAGGTTATGGATTTGGTTTGAGCAGTGCATTCACCTCAGAGATGAACTGGCTGAGGTTTTCCAAGCATTTCTCCCTGATGTCCACCAGGTTCTGTTTCAGCGCTGTCAGGAGCTTCTGTTCCAGAGTCGGGTCCTTGGACACAAGCATCTTCACCACCATTCCCAAAGTCTCGCAGTCCTGTTTGTACAACTGGGAAAAGACGAACAGCTGTTGGACTCATCTGAGCTCTTAACACAAAGTGAGGTACTTCAAAAACGATAAATCAGTTCATTACTTGTCTGGAGTTTTAGTCGGGTCTGGAGTCATTTCTGCGATATTTTCAAAGCTGATTGTGGTTGAAAATCAGTGGGATTCTTTGGAGTAGATTAAATATGGTGACATTTTTTGTAGGTGAATTCAAATGTGGGAAATTTAGGGAGCTTTCTGGGAAATTCATTGGTTGCTTGTTCTGTGCAAGTCTATTTAATGCGAATTTAGCTGATCTATGAAAATGATAAACAGGACAAACTGTTTGTTGGCAGGAGATGACGTGTCTCTCTCTCTGGTTTCTCTTACATGAGCATTGCTTCTTAAGAGCTTGACAAAGCAGTCTCTCTGTGTACTATACGACACTTTGACCTCCGGCGAGTAAGTCATTTGGCTGTAAACTTAACAGCCGTGCGTTTGGAGGCCAGAGACTATGGGAAAATGTCCAGGAACAGGTGTGTGACAGTGTGTTTGCATGGAGACCTAAAGGCAGAAGAAGTGTTGAAGCTAGTCAGAACTGCAAAGTTATTTCACACCAGACTTTAAAGGCCAACAAATTCTGCCTGAGTTTAAAGACGTGCAAAAATGGTGCTTAAAAGGTTTATTATGCCCTGCACATGTCCCGAGTGTGACGTCCAAGACCAGCGGACAAGGTGCGATCGGCTTTTATTTGATCTGTGCTGTAGGAAAGGTCTGGAGTTCATGCACATACATGCACATTAACACATCCTTTCAGGTTTTAAAGGAACGTTTCGGTTTAGCTCTATCAACTTTGATTCATCTCTTGATTTAAATATGTGAATATTGTTCAGAATCACTTGCTTGTCTGTGTAAAGTTAGATACCATACTTCATCTTCTTGATGAACTTACCCACAACCATCTATTAAACACTGTTATATTAGTAAACTCCATTCACGGAAATCGCCAACAAAATCTTGCGGAATTTTACGCTTTGGCGAACTGGTGGCCACTTTAGATTTGCAAATGATTTGCACTTTTAATTGCAAATGTTTTCAATTATTTGTATTGTATAACTTTTATAAATGTAATTGACTATGTTTTTTGCTGCCTCTTGGCCAGGACTCCTTTGAAAAAGAGGTTTTTAACCTCAATGGGACTTTCCTGGTTAAATAAAGGTTAAATTAAAAAAAAAAATTTTTTTTTGATGATTTCATACAATCTCATTTTTGTACAAATTGTATGATCTGCTCACGCCCCATTAGCAGTTAGGTTTAGGGGTGGAGATTCATGCTTTTTTCCCCAAAAAATCTTACATTTTTGCATATTCGCATAATTTAAATTCATATGAAATCACCACCTTGTAAAATAGTTACATTTTCTCAGGGTTGGAATTACAATACCAGAAGTTCACCAGAAGTACACTACAAAAAACAAACCAAAAAAAAACATGTTTTCTTAGTATTTTTGTCTCGTTTTCCAGCACAAATCTAAACATTCATCAAGCTAAATTTACTGGAGAAGCAAAATGACTGAAGATTTTAAGTCTTGTTTCGGAGTTTGTGCAATAACAGATATCTGCCAATGGAGTCAGAGAGATAAACTTGTTTTCCCTTTGAATTAAGTTCATATGTCTGTTCATATTTTAAGTTTAAACTTGCTACTTTCTGATGATTTTTCCCTCATGTCTTCAGTCATTTTGCTTCCTCTCCAGTAAATGTTTTCCAGGAGAAATATCTGAACATTCTTAAATCAAGATACAAGGCAAAAATATCATTTTTTTGCAGTGTAGTCCCACCACTAAAAGAGCAATTAAGACTAAAAATATCAAATAAAAGAGAAAACGAAGGGCTGAGTGCTAATTATGTTCTGACACAAATGCTGTTGATGGAGCTGAACTTATATTGAATGTGAAATCATCTTTTAACAGAAAAATAGTATGAGCGCTTCATTGTAAGGGAGCATGAGAAAAGCATAAAATTACAAGGTCTGATGGGTTAATCCTCTTTGACCAACATCATAAAGCATCCGCAGATTTGAGCCACATCTCAGAAACCGCTTTATAATCAAGAGCTTTTGGGTCTAGAGATGAATAATTCCACACAATCACCCTGGAGCTCTTCTGACATCTGAGCTCCAGCCAGTCAAGGATATTCCCTCAGAGAAACAATATAAACCGGAGAAATGTTCACGTTTATTCAGGAGCATCAGGGGAAGGGCTGGACAGCGTGACTGGTTATTTTTGCTGGAAATTCAACCCCAGTTTTTAATGATAATTCCGAGAGAGAGAGAGAGAATCTGTCTATTTGAACACAAAACTATGGATGGAAATAAACAAGAGAAAAGGAAGTAAGGAGGATAAACATAAACCTGCTCTGGTACACAAACCCTTCTAAGATAGAGGTTTAGGTTCAAAGGTTAAGTCTAATCAGAGCCGCTCAGGACCGGAAATGGCCATTTATTCAGCATTTAGGTTGAGGACTCTGTCGCTGGTTAATCTGAACGCCAGAGGAAAAGCAGAAGCGCTCAGATTACTGAAGTGGACGAGGTCTGGTTCCTCTTATCCACAGCGTTCAGGCGCTCGGGTCCAGTTTAAAAACAGCGCAGAGATTGGAGGAGTTCTGGGCTCACTCAAAGATGAGCCAAGAAGAACAAAACGCCTGAGAAAGAGAAGACATGACCGGAAAACCAAAGATATTCAGGGTTTGAGACCAATTATCTTAAATTTTAATGTAAAAGTGAATGCGGTCATTTTTAGCTTGAATATTCAAGGCTTGAACAGAGCATTATTCTGCTTGATAATGGTATGCTATATATGAATAGAATAGGTCCTCTTTAACGATTTAGCTACCTAAGCAAACATCTCTCACTAACCTAAGGGAACGTGTAGTTACTTGTCTCAACTTGGTTAAACGCTGGAGATTCCCACAAGCACGTAATGAGCAGGTTTCCACCCGTCTGCCAGTTACGGCTTCAGACTCGATTAGAGGACGTTGTTCTGGGAGCCTGTGGTGATGTCTGAAGAGTTATTACACCTCCCAGATCCCAACGCAAATCCAGCGGGTTTCGGTGTTCTGGCGCATGACCGCATTCAAAGCGCCGAATCCTGCTGAGTTTCTCAGGAGCTCAAAGAGCGTCGGGAGGTTTCATGTCTCGCTGGCAAACAAGTGTGTGTGTGTGTGTGTCCTGGAGCTCGTCTGCTGTCAGAGCTCTTAGAATCAGTGATTGGCACATGTACAATTATCAGTCAAAGGTTTGGGATCGGTAAGATTTTTAATGTTTTTAAAAGAAAAAACTTGGTGGTTCTGCTCACCAAGACTGTGTTTATTTGATTAAAAAAAAACTAAAAATATATTTTTCCAATGTAAATCATCTGTTTTCTAAGTGAATATACAGTAAAGTGTAATTTATTCCTGTGATCAAAGCTGAATGTTCAGCATCATTACTCCAGTCTTCAGTGTCACATGATCCTTCAGAAATCACTCTAATATGATGATTTGATGAGCAAGAAACATTTATTATTATTATCAGTGTTGAAAACAGTTATTTACATTTTTATTTCAGGATTCTTTGATGAATAGAAAGTTGAAAAGAACAGCATTTATCTGAAATAGAAATCTTCTGTAAAATGAAACACTACTGTTCATAAGTTTGGGGTCGGTATGAATTTATTATTTTATTTTTGGGGGGAAATAAATGAAATAAATCAATAATTTTATTCATCAAGAATGCATTAAATTGATCAAAAGTTACAGTAAAGACTCTATTTCAAATTTATTTTCTTTCTATTCATCAAAGAATCCTGAAAAAAAATTGTACACAACTGTGTTCAACATTGATAATAGTCATAAATGTTTCTTGAGCATCAAATCATCATATTAGAGTGATTTGTGAAGGATCATGTGACACTGAAGACTGGAATAATGATGCTGAACATTCAGCTTTGATCACAGGAATAAATTACATTTCAGCATAAAAATTTAAATAGAAAACAGTCATTTTAAATTGTCATGATATTTAACAATATTACTGTTTCTTTTTTTGTATTTTCGATCAAATAAACACAGCCTTGGTGAGCAGGAGAGACTTCTTTTAAAAACATTAAAACTCTTACCGATCCCAAACTTTCGACTGGAAGTGTACATGTTGAAGGTGTCTGAATAAAGTTTGGTTTGACTGTACGTGACCCTGACGTTTCAGTGTTTCACTGTCATCTGGACTAGTACATCATGTTTCCACAGCTCTCTCTCCTCCACTGTGTGACATTGATTGTATTTTCACCCGAATTACGTCATTCTCTGTCTCTTCAGAACAGCTGAATCACCAGCGATAATAAACACTCAACTTAAATTACAATCATCACAGGCATTACAGGATCTTGTAAACCCCAGAGTAAAGCCACAAGTAATTATAATAAAACAATGACATAAAAAAGAAAACAAAAGCTTGTGTTTGCGACGTACAGAGGAAGTTCTCCACCCCAGAGAGGATCTGTATTTATAGTGGTGATATTTACCAGTGCATGCTGGGAAGGTTTGTTAAAGGGAGGAAAGGTTTGACCCCGGTGTGCTTTTGTTTGGCGTGGAAGGGTTTGCGTTGTTTCAATCGGAGAGAGAGAAAGACGTGATGTGGAGGTCTGATAACAGGACCACACAAACAGGAGACCCAACTGTACAACACACTGGGAAAGCAATGGTCTGTGACACAGTACAAATAAAACACACAACTGTGGCAGCAAGTGAAGCGTCGTGCTCAAACACACACTCCCAACAAGCGGAGGTCTGTCGCAATCACTGAGCGGGGGGCAATTATTCGAGGGCTGGAACACATTAGGGAATATTAGGAGGCATTTTATCACTGAGGGTCTAATAGGGCCGGGTGGATGTGTGTCGTTGAGGACGACTGGAGTGATGGATGGAGTCTGAGCACAATCATTCCCAGCTCACGAGATGTGGTGTGTTGTACAGTCTAACCAAACATTATTCAGACACCAGATATCGTTTTACTAGTGTGATCAGGACACTATAGTTCATTTATGTAAGTGAGGAGAGCAAAATAAAGTAAACTGTGACATATTATACTCAAAATATTCTTCATACAGTGACTACCAGTGACATTTATAATACAACAATGATTGGGACACTTTGACCTGATCATGTTTTGCTGAAGTGTGTTTTCTTTAATTGCTAATGCTCTTTTTACACACAGACTGAACAAAATGAAGCATTGCTTGGTCACTGGTTGAGCTAAACTGGTATTATCTAATTGTGTAGTTAAATTTAACAGCTGACAGATATTCAACATAATTCATGTGTGAGACAGTCTAACAGAAGGACGGACAAAACCAGTCAAATATCCACTGAGTTCTGCTCATATTTTATTACCCTTTTCTAAACTACAGCGAATAAACTGATAATGTGAGAAATGTTGAAGGTGTCTGAATATATTGTGGTTTGACTGTAGCTCACTGTCTTCGAAACTCAAAAGGGAAGTGAGGAAATCATATAAACCATGGCGAACGCACCTTCTCGATGTCCTGAGCTCTGTTTTTGATGGCCTGAGCGCACTGTTCTTCCACTGTCGGCTCCTCCGGGTCTCCGCCCAAACCGGGAATCACATCCAGGTCGGAGAAAAATATCTGCAACACAGGAGATTTATTCCACTGAACATGCTAAACTCTGATAAACAGCTGTTCTGTGGCTTCGAGGATGTTTAATGAGAAAATGATGTTCTTCGTCAGTATTTTTGTCTCTTTTTTTCCAGTACAAATATCTTACTTTGTGCTTCAAGTTTGGTTCAGCTTAGACATTGCGTTTAGCAGCTATATGTCAACTCGTAAAAATGTGCATCCTTAATTAGTGTATAACTATGCAATGCTTTGACTAATCAAAATTCTTTTGATGGCTTTCTGCCAGCACTGTTCTTGGCTGATGTGTGCCAGTTTTGGGGTAGATCGGACCCTCGACCTAGGCGGAGTTTGAAAAAGTACGTATTTTGGAAAATTCAAAATGGCAGGAAAATTGTACAGGTGGAAATGGAGATTGCCTCCCTCTGAGCATTTATTATTGATTTCTGAGCTTATCAAGAATCAGTTTTTCTCTGTTAGGGTTCTTGGGTTGTGTAACGCCACATCACAGGTTCTTCAGATCAGTGTGATGGTTTCTAGTTTGTTAGAAGCACCAGCACATGAAGGTTTATAACAAACTGTGAACAAACGAGTGTATTCTATGGCAAAGATTGTTTCAGTCACTCAGTATGTATTTTAATAATGTTAAAATGGTGTAATATGTATGAATGTCGTTATGTACTTATGCATTTGGTTGTGAGTGCAGTGCGTCTGCTGAGAGTCTCCGCCCACACACTCTTCTGATTGGCTGTGATTTTGGATTGATTTGGTTGCGACTACAGAGAGTCTCCGCCCACACACTCTTCTGATTGGCTGTGATTTTGGATTGATTTGGTTGCGACTACAGAGAGTCTCCGCCCACACACTCTTCTGATTGGCTGTGATTTTTTATTGACTTGGTTGTGAGTGCAGTGCGCTTGCAGAGAGTCTCCGCCCACACACTCTTCTGATTGGCTGTGATTTGTGATTGATTTGGTTGTGAGTGCAGTGCGCTTGCAGAGAGACTCCGCCCACACGGTCTTCTGATTGGCTGTGATTTGTGATTGATTTGGTTGTGAGTGCAGTGAGCTTGCAGAGAGACTCCGCCCACACGCTCTTCTGATTGGCTGTGATTTGTGAATGATTTGGTTGTGAGTGCAGTGCGCTTGCAGAGAGACTCCGCCCACACACTCTTCTGATTGGCTGTGATTTGTGATTGATTTGGTTGTGAGTGCAGTGCGCTTGCAGAGAGTCTCCGCCCACACACTCTTCTGATTGGCTGTGATTTTGGATTGATTTGGTTGTGAGTGCAGTGCGCTTGCAGAGAGACTCCGCCCACACACTCTTCTGATTGGCTGTGATTTTGGATTGATTTGGTTGTGAGTGCAGTGCGCTTGCAGAGAGACTCCGCCCACACGGTCTTCTGATTGGCTGTGATTTGTGATTGATTTGGTTGTGAGTGCAGTGCGCTTGCAGAGAGACTCCGCCCACACGCTCTTCTGATTGGCTGTGATTTGTGAATGATTTGGTTGTGAGTGCAGTGCGCTTGCAGAGAGACTCCGCCCACACGGTCTTCTGATTGGCTGTGATTTGTGATTGATTTGGTTGTGAGTGCAGTGCGCTTGCAGAGAGACTCCGCCCACACGCTCTTCTGATTGGCTGTGATTTGTGATTGATTTGGTTGTGAGTGCAGTGCGCTTGCAGAGAGTCTCCGCCCACACGCTCTTCTGATTGGCTGTGATTTGTGATTGATTTGGTTGTGAGTGCAGTGCGCTTGCAGAGAGACTCCGCCCACACGCTCTTCTGATTGGCTGTGATTTTTGATAGGTATGTTTGAGCAGAAGCGATCGATACCTTGCTGGCCGATACCGACGCGTGTGGAGAATCTTCTTTGGATCCTCCAGGGAGATCACCGGATGGCCCGAGTTTCTCTGCAGTCACAGAGAGACAGTGAAGAACATCAGGAGAAACAGTTGCTCTTAAAACTCCAAATCTTTAAATGTCTAACTGAGCAGAAAAGAAAAAAGAATCCGTCATAAACAACATCAGAGCCATCCTTGTATAAATGAATTGTCGAACATCATCCGCGTCGGAGAAGCGTGTTTATGTTTGCGTTCCTGAGTTTGAGATGTTTCTCTCCGTGACGGCGCAAAGAAAGTTCAATCCGATTCCAGGGTTTTACAGGTGCAACTGAAAAGCATTATGTTTATTCCTGTTTTTTATTTACGTTTTAATTTGATTGAATAGAATGGAATTATAGAGTCTTGCTTCTGACTCAAGCTGAGCGCTGGAAGACGGGGAGCGTTTGGGAAACCTGTTTGGAAGCAGTGATTATTGTAGATCAAATAATTCAAAAATATCAAATATTAAAGTCATGAAACACATTAAACTACCACTGAATATTTATTCGATAATTTGGGATGATCAAAACTTTTGAATTAATTTTAAGTTTTATTATTTTAAGTATTATTTTAGTAGGAAAGGTGCACATTCTTAATAGTAAAGATTCAAATTTATATACATTTAAAGCATATTTGAAATATTATCTGTTAGAAACTATTTAAAGAGTTCAATTAGGTAGAAAAAAAAAATTAAATAAAATTTGTTTTGTTTTTTTTCCACTGTAATAATGAGTACATTATTAATTACATAACTTTTATTTGTAAGCCTAAATGCTCAGGTAACCTCTACTCTGTGTAATATTTGTAGTAATTTAATTGGTATATTTGTATATATATATATACATCTCCACATGCTAACATGATGTTTTGCTTGATCCGGACCTGCATCCCAGCACAATCCCGACGTCTGTGGACATTCCCTGCTTTCATGTGTGCGTTAATGAGCGTCGGGACAGAAGAAACGGCTTCTGTTGGCTCAGGTTTTATTGTGTCTGTAAAAGTGAGGCGACACATTCCTCCTGTATGAGTGATGATGATGATGGGAACAAAACACAGGCCTGTTGTGAGCCGACCCTCTTAACACCAAATAAATAACGACTTTAAAGTTCACAGGCTAAAAAAAGACCCTTAACTGGGACGTCCTGTTACTGGACGCGTCCAATTAAACCAGCTAACCTGAAGAACTGAAGCCCAGATATTCTACGAATCGTAAACGTGTCCAGATACTGTGGTTTAAGTTGTGTGTGAATCTATATGAACATTTTTATTTATTTATTTTTTGTTATTAATTAAACAAATTAAACTACAATATATGCCTCTGCAATTAATTGAAATAAAATATTTGTTTAATTTTATTTAGTGAATGATGATAACCTTGATCTGGAGAGGGATTTATAAACTTCCTAGCATCAGGTGTTGTGATAGAAAGGCAGGCGACAGAAAGCTGAAGAAATGAGAGGATCTGAGTCATTAAATCTGTGAAGACTAGGGAAGAGGATTATAATGTAGTGACGGGTGAGTTATCAGCTGACCTGGCTGGTTCTCGGGGCGAGTGGCGCTGATGTTCTGCTGGTGTTTGGGGACTCGGGGCGATCTGGATCTGAACCTGGATCTGAATCTGGATCTGGATCTGACACCATCACCATCAGCCCTGATCACACATCAACAGTTCTGTCAGCACCACTATCATCAAATACGATTGACAATTAGCATACAGTTTGGACTGGCGGGCTGGTTCTGTTCTGGGCAGCCTAGCATGGATAAGAGCAGCTAAACAGAACACAACCAACATGAATATATGCAGATCATTAATTAATAATGATCTTAATCACTACGCCTAATTCTTCACATTCACATGAGTTTTCCTGGTGTGTGTGTGTGTGTGTGTGTGTGTGTGCTGCTCACTCTCGGTCCAGGATCATGATGGCCTGTAGCAGTGCGTCCTCTCCTGGAGAACAGGGTAACCTTTGACCTCTGACCCCAGGCTGAGAGGTCACTGCACCGCCACTCCTGCATACAGACATGAAAATAATCTAGTTTATGTTTTTAAAGAGCTCATTAAGAGAGTCAGATATTAACAGGTCATTTACTTATTTTTTAAAAATAAATCTTTATTTAGCTTTCAAATAAGCAAACACTCGAACACACGTGAGGCCCCGAATATAAAACAACTGTACTGTGGATCAAAATGTAATTAAAAGGTAAAAACAAAATTAATGTAAAAATAAAATAATAAAAATAATAATTATATATATATATATGTTTTTTTTTTTTTTTTTTTTTTTTTTTTACATAATCTAATAAACATAAAATAAGAAAAATGTATATAATATATAATTCTGCATTATGACTGGTTTGATGAGGGAAAACTGTAAGCGCTTCTGTGCGATTCATTACAAGTGTTTGGACCAGTGCTGATCCTGAAGGAAACACACACACTTTAATCAGTGTGTGAGCTGTGATGAAGCCGCTGAGTAAAGCGCTGCTACACACACACAGTTTGATCAGTGTGTGAGCTGTGATGAAGCCGCTGAGTAAAGCGCTGCTACACACACACAGTTTGATCAGTGTGTGTGCTGTGATGAAGCCGCTGAGTAAAGCGCTGCTACACACACACAGTTTGATCAGTGTGTGAGCTGTGATGAAGCCGCTGAGTAAAGCGCTGCTACACACACACAGTTTGATCAGTGTGTGAGCTGTGATGAAGCCGCTGAGTAAAGCGCTGCTACACACACAGTTTGATCAGTGTGTGAGCTGTGATGAAGCCGCTGAGTAAAGCGCTGCTACACACACACAGTTTGATCAGTGTGTGAGCTGTGATGAAGCCGCTGAGTAAAGCGCTGCTACACACACACAGTTTGATCAGTGTGTGAGCTGTGATGAAGCCGCTGAGTAAAGCGCTGCTACACACACACAGTTTGATCAGTGTGTGAGCTGTGATGAAGCCGCTGAGTAAAGCGCTGCTACACACACACAGTTTGATCAGTGTGTGAGCTGTGATGAAGCCGCTGAGTAAAGCGCTGCTACACACACACAGTTTGATCAGTGTGTGAGCTGTGATGAAGCCGCTGAGTAAAGCGCTGCTACACACACACAGTTTGATCAGTGTGTGAGCTGTGATGAAGCCGCTGAGTAAAGCGCTGCTACACACACACAGTTTGATCAGTGTGTGAGCTGTGATGAAGCCGCTGAGTAAAGCGCTGCTACACACACACAGTTTGATCAGTGTGTGAGCTGTGATGAAGCCGCTGAGTAAAGCGCTGCTACACACACACAGTTTGATCAGTGTGTGAGCTGTGATGAAGCCGCTGAGTAAAGCGCTGCTACACACACACAGTTTGATCAGTGTGTGAGCTGTGATGAAGCCGCTGAGTAAAGCGCTGCTACACACACACAGTTTGATCAGTGTGTGAGCTGTGATGAAGCCGCTGAGTAAAGCGCTGCTACACACACACAGTTTGATCAGTGTGTGAGCTGTGATGAAGCCGCTGAGTAAAGCGCTGCTACACACACACAGTTTGATCAGTGTGTGTGCTGTGATGAAGCCGCTGAGTAAAGCGCTGCTACACACACACAGTTTGATCAGTGTGTGAGCTGTGATGAAGCCGCTGAGTAAAGCGCTGCTACACACACACAGTTTGATCAGTGTGTGAGCTGTGATGAAGCCGCTGAGTAAAGCGCTGCTACACACACACAGTTTGATCAGTGTGTGTGCTGTGATGAAGCCGCTGAGTAAAGCGCTGCTACACACACACAGTTTGATCAGTGTGTGAGCTGTGATGAAGCCGCTGAGTAAAGCGCTGCTACACACACAGTTTGATCAGTGTGTGAGCTGTGATGAAGCCGCTGAGTAAAGCGCTGCTACACACACACAGTTTGATCAGTGTGTGAGCTGTGATGAAGCCGCTGAGTAAAGCGCTGCTACACACACACAGTTTGATCAGTGTGTGAGCTGTGATGAAGCCGCTGAGTAAAGCGCTGCTACACACACACAGTTTGATCAGTGTGTGAGCTGTGATGAAGCCGCTGAGTAAAGCGCTGCTACACACACACAGTTTGATCAGTGTGTGAGCTGTGATGAAGCCGCTGAGTAAAGCGCTGCTACACACACACAGTTTGATCAGTGTGTGAGCTGTGATGAAGCCGCTGAGTAAAGCGCTGCTACACACACACAGTTTGATCAGTGTGTGAGCTGTGATGAAGCCGCTGAGTAAAGCGCTGCTACACACACACAGTTTGATCAGTGTGTGAGCTGTGATGAAGCCGCTGAGTAAAGCGCTGCTACACACACAGTTTGATCAGTGTGTGAGCTGTGATGAAGCCGCTGAGCTCTGCGGAGACGAAGGTGTCCGGTGGCTAATGCGGGGTAAGTCGGGCCAAGCCCTCAGCTTCTCCTCCACCGCTAATTTGATTGTTTGTTTTAGGAGTTCAGCCGGGCTTTTAAGTTCTCTGGAGCCTGTCGGGCCACGGGACGCTGACCTCTGACCTCTGACCTCTGGCCAGACAGACCAGCAGACGTGAGATGATCATCCTTCTACACATCACAGGTAGAGATATTTATACACTCTTACCGATCTTACTCATTATATTCAATTGGGATTTATTTTTATGTTTTTAGAATTCATTTTAATGTTATTTATATATTATTATAGTTTTTATTCATATTTTGAATTGCGTTTTATTTTTATATTTTCAGAATTAATTTAAATTTTATTATATTTATATACTATTTAATTTTTTTATATTTTGAACAAGGTTTTATTTTTATATTTTCAGTTTCATTTAAATTGATTATATTTATATACTATCATAGTTTTTTTATATTTGTGAATTAGTTTTTATTTTTATATTTTCAGAATTCACTTTAATATTATTATTTACTTGTTATCAGCCGTAAACGAGCCGCTGCTGAACTCAGACCCGAACACACACACACACACACACACACACACACACAGAACACAGAGGAGTTTAATAACTGTGTTGTGTGTTTATTATACATATAATAATACATTTATTATACATATATAATATATCCAATTCGCTAATGAATCATTCTGAATGACTCAGTGATTCTCTCGAACCGATTCCCAAAGCACTGGTAAATGAGAGAGTGAATCATATGGATAAATAGAAATAAAATAAAATATATAAGAAATGTAAACTTACTTGCCAAGCCAACATTTCTCATTTTCATTAACGTTAAGTTGAAGCACTAAAACTGAAATAAAAGTTAAAAACGATAAAAAATAAATGAAATGGCAAACCTTTAACTGAAATTAAAATGAAAACAGAAAATAAAAACAGATATATAAAAATATTAATAAAAACTATAATAGTATATGGATGATAGTAAAATAACACTGATGAACACCTGTATATTCTGTCTGTGAAATGAGAATTTATGGGGTTTTTATGCACAGAGATTGTGATCATAAATCTACAATTATTTCTCCTGCTGTTTTGTGGGTTTATTTTCTGATGAGAAATTAATTTCAATATGTGTTCAAGTTAAAGTACTTTAATGCAGTGGATGTGCTCATATACACTATTGCACAAGCATTATTACAAACATAATTAATGAATTATTAAAGTGTATGGACTGATGGTCAAACGGTGTGTGTGTGTGTGTCTGTCTGTCTGTCTGTGTGTGTGTGTGTGTGTGTGTGTGTGTGTGTGTGTGTGTGTGTGTGTGTGTGTGTGTGTGTGTGCGTCTCACCTTAGATGTTCATGTGGTCGATCCTCATGCTGTGTGTTACAGAAATACAGCGCCTCCTGCTGGAGAAACTACAGTCACACATACACACACACTCACACACACACACACACACACACACACACACACACACACAGACAGACACACACACACACACACACACACACACACACACACACACACACACACACACACACACATCAGTGTTTCGGTCTCACTTTCCAGCACAAACATCTAAACTTTCTTAAATCAACACACATTTACTGGAGGAGAACAACGACTGAAGATATTAAGACTTGCTTACTGAAAAATGCTTCAGATAAAGTGAGTTTGTGCTTAAAACAGGAACACACATCTGCCATATTCAGTTTTAAGCACAAACTCACTTTCTTGATTCAGTAAACAAGTCTTTATATCTTCAGTCGTTGTTCTTCTCCAGTAAATGAGTCTTGATGTAATAATGATGAGATGTTTGTGCTGATGATAATGCAGCTTTATTAACTGATCTAATATTCCTGACGTGGAGACTTAGAATATCTTAGAATAAATATCAGTGTGTGTGTGTGTGAGTGTGTGTGTGTGTGTGTGTGTGTGTGTGTGTGTGTGTGTGTGTGTGTGTGTGTGTCTCACCCTGTGGTACAGCAGTGTGTCTCTGTGTCCCTGTGATCTCTCGCTGTGATGAGTGTGTGTGTGTCCGGCATCTCCTCTGTAACACTGAGCGGGGCGTTTGCTCACGACTCTCACTCTGCGATACGGCGCCTGAGAATGAAGATCTCTGAGCATCAGGGGCCTAAAACACACACTACTGAAGCAGAAGAAGGTGTGTGTGTGTGTGTGTGTGTGTGTGTGTGTGTGTGTGTGTGTGTGTGTGTGTGTGTGTGTGTGTGTGTGTGTGTCTGTGTGTGTGTGTCTGTGTGTGTGTGTGTCTGTGTGTCTGTGTCTGTGTGTGTGTGTGTGTGTGTGTGTGTCTGTATGTGTGTGTGTGTGTGTGTGTGTGTGTCTGTGTCTGTGTGTGTGTGTGTGTGTGTGTGTGTGTGTGTGTCTGTATGTGTGTGTGTGTGTGTGTGTGTGTGTGTGTGTGTCTGTGTCTGTGTCTGTGTGTGTGTGTGTGTGTGTGTGTGTGTCTGTGTATGTGTGTGTGTGTGTGTCTGTGTATGTGTGTGTGTGTGTGTGTGTGTGTGCTCTTACAGCTGTTCCGCTGTATCTCTCATAGATCCGTCTGATGCTGAGCTCCCTGTACGTCACTGAAACACATTCACAATCACATCACTTCCTGTCCGCCACGTTCACAATCACATCACTTCCTGTCCGCCACGTTCACAATCACATCACTTCCTGTTCGCCACGTTCACAATCACATCACTTCCTGTCCGCCACGTTCACAATCACATCACTTCCTGTCCGCCACTGGAACACACTGATCTGTCACTCATAACTCATCTGATGTGGATATGAAGGGTTCAGACACTCACTGATGATGATCTGGATCCTCTCGCTCTGTAAACTGCAGCTTGAGGAGAAACATAGGGTTTTATTAGTTATATCAGAAACATATGCTTTTATTAGTTATATCAGAAACATATGCTTTTATTAGTTATATCAGAAACATATGCTTTTATTAGTTATATCAGAAACATATGCTTTTATTAGTTATATCAGAAACATATGCTTTTATTAGTTATATCAGAAACATATGCTTTTATTAGTTATATCAGAAACATATGCTTTTATTAGTTATTATATCCTGAAGATCAACATCAGCATAAAGCTGACTTTACTCACAGCTATTTATTCTAACATACGTTCACTGTCATACACTAATACATTAATAATCTTCAGATCGTGTAAGAAGCTTCACTATTTTTCTTTACGTTTATGTTATCTGATGACGAGGGATGATAATACAGAGATTACACAATTATACTGAATTATCTGTGGTATTCTGTAAACTATAGTTACTACGGTGAATTTAACACATTAAAATATTATTTTGCCACTTTTGAATAACTTATATTTACATGAATTCACCGTACATTCATGTGCTAACATTTTACAACAAGATTGCATTGTTTTACATTAGGTAATAATACATTTCCTAACAACTAACGTTTTTACAGCATTTAATATTTGTTCATAAAATGTTCATGTTAGTTCACATTAATGTTAACAGATTCAACTTTTGATCTTATACATCAGTATAGATGTATATAAGTAAAGTGATAATTATGTTATTAATATAATTATATGATTATTGCGCGTGCACGTTTCTACAGCGGCTGCATTAACGCCTATTATTACTTCACACAGTTTATAAATACTATATGAATATAAGTTACCTCGTCAAAGTTTGATGTCGGTTGTAAAATCAGAAGTGTAACTGTACTTGTTTTAATATTAATCAGTTCATCTTGGTACCTGATGATTAGGCTATTATTATTATTATTATTATGACGATGTTCTTCTTCAGCAGAAAGTGATTGATGAGAATCGGCGAGTGACTGTCGCCCCCTGCAGGACACACGCTATACTGTACACGCTATACTGTACAGAAGGACTATATTTTACATTATTTAAATGAAAACTCTGGGGAAAAAATAAGATTAATTTATGTTTGTAAATAATATTATAGATTATTACAAATAAAACAGCAGTAAGGTGAAAAAGTATGTTTGTAAAGTAGTAGTTAATCAAGACTTTTTGGTGAAATTTAGCTAATTTAATGTGTACACAAAAAAAAAAAAAAAAAAAAAACGTACTTTTTTATGTAATGTTTTCTTCCCAAATTAATTTTTGGGGGTTATTTTTTCAGTGTTTGTGTAGTTTTATTTATTTATTTATTTTGCAAAACACACAGAGATGACATGTTTATGATGTACAACTTTGTATACAGACTACAAATTGTATTAACAATATGTTCAATGTCATCAGAATACAAATGAGAAAAGAAGAGTTAACAAAGAGCTGGAAGAAAACCGCAGTTTTAAGGAGAAAATACTCAGCAATTCTGTTTAATTATGAATTTACACATGTCTTAAAGCGTATTAAAAACACCACATAGACACATTAAAAGCTGGATTTACACCACAGTTGGACTTTAACATTACTTAATTTATTATTTAGCCTAACTGTTTAGTTGAAATTCTTAATTGTATTGAAGATTTAGAAGAAGTAGAAGTATATGCGCTCTTTGTGGAAGAGCAGAGCCTATAGATTACATAAAGAAAGCAGCGCTTCATTAACACTGCGCTATTATATAGATTATACAGAGGTAATATGCAAGAAACTGCCGCGATATAAAAACATACATTTAACATTTCATTATTCATAAGCTGATCAAAACAATCACTTGGTATAAATGTGGGCAGTGGCCATGTGGCTATATTTACACTAAGTTTAAAGGAGAACTCGGCAACTCTAGCGAGCTCTAGTCACTTCTTCGCTGATTTTCCCTTTTGTTGTCGCATGTTTTCCCCACGAGCTCCCCCTACAGCTGTGGGGGGGCGTATATTTCACAACACATTCGTAAAAAACTCAGTTGCGGTGGCCTCCTCCCCCTCTCTACCGCTGCTCATGTGCGTTTGTTGTGATCGGAGCAAGCCAACTGTATCGTGTGGAGCTATGTCGACCGAGGTGGGTAATCTGGTAATACATCATACATGCGTGTGTGTTTATGTTGAATTGCCGTAAAGCAATTCGTGTTTCGCGCTCGCTCTCGTTCTCGTTCTCGCCTCTCACGAGACTTCCAATTTCTATCTTACCGGGACGGTAGTACAGAAGTTGCAAGGTTGGTTTTCCGCCTGGGAACGCTGGGGGGAGCTGGGAAAGTCACCAATATCACCAGAACAGGTTGTTTAACCATCCAAATGATTTCTAGACAGTTTTATTAAAGGAATACTCCACCGTCTTTTCATATTAAACTATGTTATTCCCTTAACTAAGACGAGTTGATACATACCTCTCTCGTCTCAGTGCGTGCACTCAATCGCTCTGGCGCGCGGCGAAACTTTGTTCACTCAGTTCATTTAATACGGGCCAAGCAGAGAAGCTACTAAACACCTCCACGTTTTCCCCATTTAAACACAGTTACTCGCGTAGTGTAACTCGACCTAGGACGGTGACACAAAACAAAACGTTGCGCTTTTCTAAGCGTGTAAAATGGATAACTATATTGTATGGCGGAATACCATAGCAAGTGCTTATGAGCACTTCGACTTGGCGGAGTAATATCTTCACTCGTGAAAAATCCTCTCACCGGCCCCCGCTCCCTCTGGTGAAGATATTACTCCGCCAAGACGAAGTGCTTACAAGCACTTGCTATGGTATTCCGCCATACAATATAGTTATCCATTTTACACGCTTAGAAAAGCGCAACGTTTTGTTTTGTGTCACCGTCCTAGGTCGAGTTACACTACGCGAGTAACTGTGTTTAAATGGGGAAAACGTGGAGGTGTTTAGTAGCTTCTCTGCTTGGCCCGTATTGAATGAACTGAGTGAACAAAGTTTCGCCGCGCGCCAGAGCGATTGAGTGCACGCACTGAGACGAGAGAGGTATGTATCAACTCGTCTTAGTTTAGGGAATAACATAGTTTAATATGAAAAGACGGTGGAGTATTCCTTTAAGTTAAAAAAGTTGCCAAGTTCTCCTTTAAATAGCGATATATTCTATAGGCTATAGGCCTATAGGTATATTTGACCCATATTTAGGCAGAACACAGCCTATTTATCGACAAGATACATTTTGAATTTAAGATTTTTGCCTGTTCGTCCGATCCACTACTGTTCAATAAAGCACCTGATCAACGATACCTGTGTTCCTTCTCCTGATTATCTGTGTCAGTTAATCACTTTAGCCAGACAACCATGTTAAAGGAGAAGTTCACTTTTAAAATGAAAATTCTGTCATCATATACTCACCCTCATGTTGTTTCAAAGCTGTATGAATTTCTTTCTTCTGCTGAACAGAAAGGAAGATATTTAGAAGAATATCAGTAACCAGACAGTTTTTGGGTCCCAATGACTTCCATAGTAGGAAAAAAATATACTATGGAAGTCAATGGGACCCAAAAACTGTCTGGTTACTGATATTCTTCTAAATATCTTCCTTTCTGTTCAGCAGAAGAAAGAAATTCATACAGCTTTGAAACAACATGAGGGTGAGTATATGATGACAGAATTTTCATTTTAGTGCTGAAAAATATAGTCTTTTTTTCTGTTCTGCGCCCCAGAAAGCTTCCTCTATCCATTTTATTTATAGACTTAATGTCGGAGGTTGAGCGGTTGATATTTATATAATACATTTGTATCGTTTTTAACAAATAACTTTTGATTATTTACAGTTTTATTAAGGAGATTTTCAAGTAATGAGTTTAGCTCAATGGCGCCCCCTCTCTGTGCACTGCATATAACACTAAACAACGGAAACGAAACCACAGTGTCATCACTAGCCTATATTCATAATACAAATATATAATGTTGATTATTGTTTGTGTTAATTGTGAGCTGACTGCAGTACGGCTGATGGCCCGAGACACATCTCCCCATGTGGGATTATACAGTTTGTTTTTCCGTACATGAAGAGACTTGAGCCTATAGATGCAGGAACTCACCCAGCTGGAAATCCACGTGCTAATGTTTGAGTTTAACTCTGAGTTTTGGAGATCTCTCTCTTTGTTTGTTTTTGTTTTTTAATTGTGAATAATGGAGATGTTTTTTTTTAGAAAATTGAGATAACTTTACTTATCTCTCCTTTTCTTGCAGAAATTTTTAATTGGACCTTTTATCTGGCTGGACCCATTTACACACACACACACACACACACACACACACACACACACACACACACACACACACACACACACACACTTGTTATCTTTATCTAAATTACACTAGACAGTTAATGTTATGTTCTGACATGTTCAGTGACACACTACTCTACACACACTACACACATCAAAAACTGTCAAATACTTTGGAAGTCTAAGAATCACATGGAGAAACTCTTTCTGTATCATTTCCCTAAAGTGGGCGATGACTGATGTTGGATTAAACAGAGGAAGTGAAACTATCCATCACAGTGCTCATCAGTGCAGTTACTACTAGATCCTGAGGGAATATAGCCTAGTTAAAGTTCGAGCACATTCAACATGAGTTTCCAGGTCGTTTTTTCAGACGAGAGACAGGGACTGGAGAGAAGAAGAGTTTCTGTGGCGAATTCAGAAGAGGAGTTCAGGAACACCACAGTGCAGGAGTTAAAGAGAAAACTCATTCCTGAAGACCAGCGTAAGTCCAACACTTCAGTCTTCTGTGTGCATTAGCTAACATATGTGAAGTAGATTGTGATGTTAATAAAGAAAATCTGTATTTGAATGTAGATTCAGCTCTTATTAACGGAGAAGCCTGAGATTGAGACGTTAGCAAATAAATAACATTATATTAATGAGGAAAACATGTGATTTGATGTGTGTGTGTGTGTGTGTGTGTGTGTGTGTGTGTGTGTGTGTGTGTGTGTGTGTGTGTTCGCTGTTCCTCATGTTTCTTCCACAGTTGAAGACACTATACTTATCTACCGCTTCGACACACTGAAGAAGAATCGCACACTGGGTTTCTACGGCATTGAACATGAGGATCATATTTACGCAGTACCCCGTGGATGTATGCATTATTTACACTATATTTGTCATTATTAAAAGCATTTATTTATAATCTTAAACTAACTGACCTTTTAATTTCAGCCACCTATACAGTGACATCCACGCTCTGCTCTTCTGCTGGGCATTCGTCGACAAGTCAGTTTCTCTTCTGAGTCTAAAGTCCACAAATGCTGGTTTTCTCTATCAGTGGTTTTGCATTACACACATTTTTATAAAACATGTTTACAGCTTTTATAAACATCAGGTTTTTTTTATGAGTTTTGTGCTTCATTTTGTGGCGATATAAATATAAACTTTATTATGATGAGTGTAAAATACCTTTAATTATTGATCCTTCACATTATTAAAGGCACTGAAAGACAGGCATAAACTCAGTAATCTTCTGGGTTTTTTCACATTATCTCTCACAGGAACGTATACCTATGAAGATGACGATGATGAAGTACTGCCCAGGACTCGATCTATGGAAATTATGATTCCGATGCAACAGACTGACCCGTCTAAGTTTTGATTATTATATTTCAGTACAGCTTCCCATAATCCACAGATATATATTCATACTGTCATCAGTTAAAGTGGCATATCTTTAACATTAACTACCATTAACATTCACTCTCACATTCTCTTCTGAAGTCAGTGTCTTAATGTAAAATGGTCCTAAAAAGAATGAATCTATAATAGTTTATGAACTGGTTTTGACATGCTGTGCATTTCCTGTATGTTTCTATGTATTCATATGCAACAATTCTACATAGCCCTTTCTTTTACAGTTATTAAAACAATATTGAATATTTTTATTTTGTGCGAATTTTCCCTTTGCCCTTCTAAACTGTTTTTGTGTAATTCATTTAATTCATTCCAATTTACTTTAACATTGTCAGTTAAGAGTATAAAGTATACTGTAAAATTGTTGTTAACTGTAAAAAGTAAGTGTCTGTGCTGCCTTAAAATTATAAGTTTAATCAACTCAAATATCCAAGATGTCACTTAGTATAACTTCACATTTCAAGTTGAATAAACCTAAAATTTTAAGGCAGCAGGAACACTTACTTTTTAAAATTGACAACTATTTAGATTTGCTTTATTCATATCAATAGGTGCATTTGGCTTGCAGCATTGCATGCTGGTTCAAGAATAATCCTTTGTGCCATACTTCTAAAACATGTTGACAATATTTATGTAACAGAAAACAGAAGAGAGAGAGAACACCTAACATTAACAAGTCTGTTCAGGTCTTTATATCGCAGCCCACTCTTGAATACAATCCAAAACTCCTAAACATGTTCACACTTGAAAAAAAAATACGTTCTACAGTTTAATGTGTTTCTCACAGATCCAGCATTCACTGCTGTTGCTTTAAATCATTTAATTCATAAAGTGGTAAATGTCATTTAAAATAGTTTAAGAACATTTTCTTCTCAGTTGTTTAGTTAACAGTTCAATACAGTGTTAGATTACATTCTGAATCATTGCGTTTACATGGACACTTATAATCGGATTGACGGCTCAATCGGACTAAAAAACCTTCATGTAAACACCTTAATCGATCCGATTGAGCTCGATTCGAATGAAATTTCGATCGGATTGAAAGGGGTGGTTTATCCCTTTTGTAATCCGATCAGAGCCGGTTCTAGACATTAGGAGGCCCTAGGCAAAATTCATGTTGGAGGCCCCCCACCCCCAATAAAAAAACACTTGAAACAAATATGATTCCTAACCTTTTAATTTATACAGCATTTAATTTTAAAAGCAGTATATTTTTACTTACACAGTACATAACATAAGTTTGGACACATTACTATTTCTAATGTTTTTGAAAGAAGTCTCTTATGCTCATCAAGCCTGGATTTATTTGATCAAAAATACAGAAAAATAATATAGTGAAATATTATTAAAATTTAAAATAATGGTTTTCTATTTTACTATACTTTATATTTCTGTGATGCAAAGCTGAATTTAGTGTCATGTGATCCTTCAGAAAACTTTATAATATTCTGATTTATTATCAAATGTTAGAAATGGTGCTTAATATTTATTTTATAACCTGTGATACTTTTTTTCAGGATTTTTGATGATTAAAAAGTTGTTTTAAAAAAGTCTTCACTATCACTTTTTATATATTTAACACATCCTTGCTGAATATTCCTGTTTTTTTTCTGTATTTTTGATCAAATAAATGCAGGCTTGTAGAGCATAATAATAAACTTCTTTCAAAAACATTAAAAATAGTAATGGGTCCAGACTTTTACTGGTACTGTATGTACATATTAATCAAACTTTATCTAAGGTAATCTCTTTTTTGTTTAATGAAGATGTTATTGTTGTTGTTGTTATTTTGCTGTTTTATTCAATTTATTCACAGTTAATCCCACTTCAGTAGATGAGCATAAGTGCTTTTATATTGCATTGCTACCTTAAATAGGCCTATGCTATACACAAATCAAGTGGAAGAGAAAGACACGATAGCTACTGAGCAGAAAAAAATATATAAACTGATAGGCTATTATTGGCGTAATGTCAGGGTATAATCTAATCATCAGCAGAATTTAAAAGATAGACCCATAGATATGAGATCCTTTATTTGAAACATTTAAAAATGTTGTAGTGTGTTGGCTTTTTAACTTAGAATACAGACGTCTTGTCTTTTAATTTTGTAGCTTTTTTACTAGTCAGCTCCCGACGCGATGTTATTCATTGTACGCGCAAATTCAAAGCGTCGCGTCTGGGCACGTTAATGACGCTCGCGCTCTTTTAAACTCGTAATAAAGCGGTGAATGATTTTTCCAGAAATGACGCTGATCTACAGTACAAGTTTATATTTAGAATACATTGCAATCACTCCAAAATAGATGACGACAACTCACACACCTGCATTTTGAGCTGTGCTTCTTTGTGTGCTTAGGCTTTTGCCTCGCAGCACCTGATGGATGCGTTCATTACACATACTTTCAGAAGCCGGCACCCGCTTTGTAACGGACACATTAATTGGTTTAACTGCAGTAATTTAACATTCTATGGTTAAGATAAACATCCTCACTATTTTTAGTTAATTAATAAATATTGAAATAAATTGTAGATAGGACATTTGTACCTTTTTTTTAATTCTTTTTATTTTATTTTATTTTATTTATTTTTTTGTCCCTCTGGGCCCCATCCCGCCAATCGGGCCCTAGGCACGTGCCTAGTTTGCCTTTGCGTTAATCCGGCTCTGAATCCGATCGAGAGAACATGTAAACACTTGATCGGATTGAAAACCGAAACTGAAAGGACTGCGCATGTGCAATGACGTTTACTAGCGTAATGACGTATGACGCGCGGAACGAGCTGTTCTTCCTGTTGAATAAAGTGTCATATTAATAAGATTCCCGTCATTCTAAAATTCTCATTTCACTCGCGCGTCTGTGAAGTGAAGCAGGACAACGTCCCACCAGTGCTTGTTTTGGATTCTCATCCACGGACGACTGGTTTTGGCCGCGGGGAGGGGCATTTTTACTGTGTGATCAATAAGCAGCACGGCAAAACGGTTAATATGCTCTAAATTTATGATCAGAGACGGATTAATATTACGTCTGCTGTTTAAAACAAATAAAGAACCAATAGAGGAGAATATTTATGCGCGAAAAGCGGGAAACTCTGTATAGTGTGCGCATGTCAAAACATCAGATCCGATTTGAAACTTGTGACATATAAACGCGCACATCAACCCGATTACTTTATTTATCATTCATGTAAACACCTTGTTCGGATTCATCAATCGTATTGATTTCATTCTGATTGTGTCCATGTAAACGTAGTTTTGAAGGGTAATGCGATGGCTTGTCACTTTATTGAATTATAATTTTAATTAATAACATCTGTATAAGTTAATACACTACCAAACCAGTCCAGCATTTGTGTTACAGCCCATATTCAATCCATGCACGTACCTAAAAACAAAGACTTTTAATTGCTGCAGGATATATTTCATTATGAGGTGTTGAAATATGAATTCCAGTGATCGGATCCGCACACACAACATCTTCCTCTGGTTGTCATTTCTCAGAGGATACAGTCACATGACTGCTTCATAAACGAGGGATTGGTATGTTTGATTGGGTTTGTTTATTTATTTATTTACAAAGTAATGTAAATTCTGTTGTGTTTTAATGCATTATACTTTCTAAAGGTGTGTTCAATGAATAGATAAGCATTATAATGTATAATAACTGTTACAGTTATTCATGAGATAATGCAGTATAAGGTTCATTACAAGGCATTATTGCATGCATTAAAAATACTTTATAATGCATTATATGCGAGGGCTTTAAAGGGTTAGTTCACCCAAAAATTAAAATTCTGTCAGTAATTACTCACCCTCATGTTGTTCCAACCGCGTAAGACTTTCGTTCATCTTCGGAACACAAATTAAGATATTTTTGATGAAATCTGAGCCAAGTCGGAATCCTCCGTAGGCTGCTAGTGTGACCGAAACTTGCTGGCCCAGAAAAGTTATTAAAGAGATCGTTAATATAGTCCAAGTGACTCCAGTGGCTCAATCTTAAGTTTATAAAGCGACGAGAATACTTTTTGTGCGCAAAAACAAACAAAAATAACGACTTTATTCCACTTTTCATTTCCTTCTCTCTGGACCTCTAGTTGGTTTGCGTAGTATTTTGGCGCATCGCGTTTGTGTTACACGTCATCACGTATGTTTGTGCTGCGTGATGACGTGTACACAGACGCGCAGCGCAAAAACACTACGAGGCCCAGAGAGAAGGAAATGAAAAGTGGAATAAAGTTGTTTTTTTTGTTTGTTTTTGCGCACAAAAAGTATTCTCGTCGTTTGATATACTTAAGATTGAGCCGCTGGAGTCACTTGGACTATATTAACGATCTCTTTAATAACTTTTCTGGGCCAGCAAGTTTCGGTCACACTAGCAGCCTATGGAGGATTCCGACTTGGCTCAGATTTCATCAAAAATATCTTAATTTGTGTTCCGAAGATGAACGAAAGTCTTACGCGGTTGGAACAACATGAGGGTGAGTAATTACTGATAGAATTTTAATTTTTGGGTGAACTAACCCTTTAAGTAAAGTGTTACTGTAACACCTTTGTTCTTATTATAGTGCTTCTTCCAGTCAAAGACTTTTCACATCAAAATCCAATGCCTATTTCTCTAGAATGTTCTGGCTTGTGATTAGTGTTTGATCTGTGAATATTTCTCTCCTGATTCAGGACATATATATATATCGTGTGTGTGTGTGTATCATATATATTTTTATAATTTTGGAAAGAGAATTTGGCTCACTCCTGAGAAAATGAGCTGCGCGACGGCGATATTGGTTTTTCCTCCAGAGACATCATGGCTTGCAATGGCAGTTGCTCAGTGTTTGGATGTACAAATGAACACAAAGGTATTTTTTAGTTCCTTCATCCGAGCCTCTGAAGAACCAGTGCAGTGGGTTATGTGAATTTCTGATTTGTAATTGTTCAAGTTCAGACAGATAATCTTTCTCTCAAAGTTGTTCAATACTGTTTATGCATCAGTAAATCAAGCCAGTGACTAAACGATCAACTTCACGTTGTTTCTCTTAGTAGGATGAAAATAATCTTACTTAAACTGTGATTAATATATATACAGAAAGCAATCAAAGAACAATCCCTTTCCAACAGCCCAAGCTGTCAATAACACAGCGTGAGTTTATCTGGACAGTTTTCGAGAGTGTTCCACATTCATATGCAAGCATGCCAGCCAATCACAGCAGTGGGCGTTTACACTGAAGTCTCACAGCAGCCAATCACAGCAGTGGGCGTTTACACTGAAGTCTCACAGCAGCCAATCACAGCAGTGGGCGTTTACACTGAAGTCTCACAGCAGCCAATCACAGCAGTGGGCGTTTACACTGAAGTCTCACAGCCAATCACAGCAGTGGGCGTTTACACTGAAGTCTCACAGCAGCCAATCACAGCAGTGGGCGTTTACACTGAAGTCTCATAGCCAATCACAGCAGTGGGGGCGTTTACACTGAAGTCTCATAGCAGCCAATCACAACAGTGGGCGTTTACACTGAAGTCTCACAGCAGCCAATCACAACAGTGGGCGTTTACACTGAAGTCTCACAGCAGCCAATCACAGCAGTGGGCGTTTACACTGAAGTCTCACAGCAGCCAATCACAGCAGTGGGCGTTTACACTGAAGTCTCACAGCCAATCACAGCAGTGGGCGTTTACACTGAAGTCTCACAGCAGCCAATCACAGCAGTGGGCGTTTACACTGAAGTCTCATAGCCAATCACAGCAGTGGGCGTTTACACTGAAGTCTCACAGCAGCCAATCACAACAGTGGGCGTTTACACTGAAGTCTCACAGCAGCCAATCACAGCAGTGGGCGTTTACACTGAAGTCTCACAGCAGCCAATCACAGCAGTGGGCGTTTACACTGAAGTCTCACAGCAGCCAATCACAGCAGTGGGCGTTTACACTGAAGTCTCATAGCCAATCACAGCAGTGGGGGCGTTTACACTGAAGTCTCATAGCCAATCACAGCAGTGGGCGTTTACACTGAAGTCTCACAGCAGCCAATCACAGCAGTGGGCGTTTACACTGAAGTCTCACAGCAGACACACCCCTTCAAACAAAGCGTTCAAATCAGAGGCTAAAATCAGGCCAGGAAAAATGCCTTTTATTTCTAAATGATGACAATTTTTTATCTAAAAAACATTATAAGGGCACCCCAGGAAACATTATAACATAATAAAATTATCCATGCCATGGTACCTTTAAATGTTTTTATTTTGTGAGAATTGTTTCCCTTCCTTGTGTTTCAATATAGCTTCCCCAAAAACTAGAGCGAGAACATGAATAGAGGACAGAAACTAACTCTCAGTATTAGTAGAATAATAGAGTTATAGTTCGTATATAATAAGTTTACATGTAGTTGCAAAGTTATAGTCTGTTGAGGAGCATCAAAATAAAGAGTCAGCTGATATTAACCAGAGGGTTTATTAATACTCTAATAACTGATAAACTGATATCCACATAAAGAGTTACAGAGATGTTTATGCATTACAGTAAACAGAAAAGAAAAGTTGTTTCATGTGAAGCAAGTTATGATTCTGGACTTTATTACACTCAAGACAAACACTTGTTTTAGAATAGAATAGAATAGAATAGAATAGAAAAAAATAGAGTTATTTATTATCATTTTACAGGGTACAATGAAATTAGATGACATTTCTCTCGGTGCTTAACAAACAAATAAATAGAAAAATAAAAATAAGAATGTAATATCACTATAATGTTTCTCATCCCCCTGAAACATACTCTTTTTGTGCTTTATTTGGGTCGCTGTTAAAACAGCGTTTGTTTGTAGGGACGCGTGCAAAAAAAAATCTTATATAGATTGTACCACTATAATCTGTGTTGAAATGTTTTAAACTTTTGCTAATTTTCCGTTTGTACAAAGATATGTCTGCTGTTAGCAACAACACCTCAGGTAGAATTGAGATTAGAGATGATGTGAAGCGAACAATGTAAGTAAACATCCTTCATGTTAAATGTATTAGCCTACTATGCTATTAAAATATTTTTCATATTGGGTAAAGTAGATTAACAGTCTGTAAACAAAATATTAATATTAAGTGATGTTCATTTTCAACAGTTGTCAGTATTTTTTACAACTAAATAATAGCTCCAATGAAAGCCACAGCAGAACTGCAGCACACAGTGTTTGTGAACGAATCATAAGAGTCAATGATTCAATGAGTAATTCATAAATACAGCCACTTGCTTCATTACTGAGTGAATGACTCGATGACTCTCCACCTACTGGCGGTTTTAATTTAATATTTTAGAGAATCACTTCGTTTTTACCATCATTGCATATTTCTCTATTGAATTATTTAAAGCATTATTTATTTTATAAAGGTATTTGTAAAGGTAAAAATGCACTGAAAAAATCGATTTAAGGGGGCAAATATTGTCCCTTACTGAGAAAGGTGTGACTGAAGAGTGGGGGTGCGCAGAAGGATGTTAAAAGCCTCTTGGGGAACAACTCTAAAAAGTTTGAGAACCGCTGGGACTGGGTTGAGAAATAGAACAAAATAAACATCACAGCACAATACACACACCAAGGGCAGAAAGTGCCTGATATTCAGAGGTCACTTACAAAGTTAGGTTAAAGATACAGACAAAGAGGGATTCAAACAAATAGCATATCAATAACAATGCAGAATTTACAGACTGTGAGCTGAAGAGTAATATTCAGATAAAAAATGTTTTTGAAGGAGAGAAGGGTGGATGTTTGACGGATGTCTTGAGGAAGAGCATTCCACTACGCTAAAGACTCCCATGGGTACCAGACTATTGAAACCGACTGAGTATGACACAGCCCCACCTAAGATATGTTTCACCAGCCGCCACTGGCTTTAACAGATTAGAAATAGATTAATGCATTAGTTATTATTAGGGTTATCTATCAAGACCCTTAATTATACTTACTTGTCAAAATTTAGCTATTGTTACTTCATGTTTCTTGAATGTATACACACACACTGGGTCCCCGTACACACACTGGGTCCCCCCACACACACACACTGGGTCCCCCCACACACACACTGGGTCCCCGTACACACACACTGGGTCCCCCCACACACACACTGGGTCCCCGTACACACACACTGGGTCCCCACACACACACACTGGGTCCCCGTACACACACTGGGTCCCCGTACACACACACTGGGTCCCCGTACACACACTGGGTCCCCGTACACACACACTGGGTCCCCACACACACACACTGGGTCCCCCCACACACACACACTGGGTCCCCACACACACACACACTGGGTCCCCGTACACACACACTGGGTCCCCACACACACACACACACTGGGTCCCCACACACACACACTGGGTCCCCGTACACACACTGGGTCCCCCCACACACACACTGGGTCCCCGTACACACACACTGGGTCCCCCCACACACACACTGGGTCCCCGTACACACACACTGGGTCCCCACACACACACACTGGGTCCCCGTACACACACACTGGGTCCCCCCACACACACACTGGGTCCCCGTACACACACACTGGGTCCCCACACACACACACTGGGTCCCCGTACACACACTGGGTCCCCGTACACACACACTGGGTCCCCGTACACACACTGGGTCCCCGTACACACATACTGGGTCCCCACACACACACACTGGGTCCCCCCACACACACACACTGGGTCCCCCCACACACACACACTGGGTCCCCGTACACACACACTGGGTCCCCACACACACACACACACACTGGGTCCCCACACACACACACTGGGTCCCCGTACACACACTGGGTCCCCCCCCACACACACACTGGGTCCCCGTACACACACACTGGGTCCCCGTACACACACACTGGGTCCCCCCACACACACACTGGGTCCCCGTACACACACACTGGGTCCCCCCACACACACACTGGGTCCCCGTACACACACACTGGGTCCCCACACACACACACTGGGTCCCCGTACACACACTGGGTCCCCGTACACACACACTGGGTCCCCGTACACACACTGGGTCCCCGTACACACACACTAGGTCCCCGTACACACACACTGGGTCCCCACACACACACACTGGGTCCCCCCACACACACACACTGGGTCCCCCCACACACACACACTGGGTCCCCACACACACACACACACTGGGTCCCCACACACACACACTGGGTCCCCGTACACACACTGGGTCCCCCCACACACACACACTGGGTCCCCACACACACACACTGGGTCCCCCCACACACACATTGGGTCCCCGTACACACACACTGGGTCCTCACACACACACACTGGGTCCCCCCACACACACATTGGGTCCCCGTACACACACACTGGGTCCCCACACACACACACACTGGGTCCCCACACACACACACTGGGTCCCCGTACACACACTGGGTCCCCCCACACACACACACTGGGTCCCCGTACACACACTGGGTCCCCGTACACACACACTGGGTCCCCGTACACACACACTGGGTCCCCACACACACACACTGGGTCCCCGTACACACACACTGGGTCCCCCCACACACACACACTGGGTCCCCGTACACACACTGGGTCCCCGTACACACACACTGGGTCCCCGTACACACACACTGGGTCCCCGTACACACACACTGGGTCCCCCCACACACACACTGGGTCCCCGTACACACACACTGGGTCCCCACACACACACACACTGGGTCCCCACACACACACACTGGGTCCCCGTACACACACTGGGTCCCCCCACACACACACACTGGGTCCCCGTACACACACACTGGGTCCCCCCACACACACACACTGGGTCCCCTTACACACACACTGGGTCCCCCCACACACACACTGGGTCCCCGTACACACACACTGGGTCCCCACACACACACACTGGGTCCCCGTACACACACTGGGTCCCCGTACACACACACTGGGTCCCCGTACACACACACTGGGTCCCCACACACACACACTGGGTCCCCCCACACACACACACTGGGTCCCCCCACACACACACACTGGGTCCCCGTACACACACACTGGGTCCCCACACACACACACACACTGGGTCCCCACACACACACACTGGGTCCCCGTACACACACTGGGTCCCCCCACACACACACACTGGGTCCCCGTACACACACACTGGGTCCCCACACACACACACTGGGTCCCCCCACACACACATTGGGTCCCCGTACACACACACTGGGTCCTCACACACACACACTGGGTCCCCCCACACACACACTGGGTCCCCGTACACACACACTGGGTCCCCACACACACACACACTGGGTCCCCACACACACACACTGGGTCCCCCCACACACACACACTGGGTCCCCGTACACACACTGGGTCCCCGTACACACACACTGGGTCCCCGTACACACACACTGGGTCCCCGTACACACACACTGGGTCCCCACACACACACACTGGGTCCCCACACACACACACACACACACACACACTGGGTCCCCACACACACACACACTGGGTCCCCACACACACACACACACTGGGTCCCAGCATCCCAGCATTCCAGAGTCACGCTTCTTTCCCTCAGTTCAAATATATTTTTAAATAATAAAAAAAAATATATATATTATTTTTATTTCAATACATTTTAAAGGGAATGACAATGTTTCCATAGATGGTAAATTATTTAGACGTATAGGGCCGTAGATGGGCAATCAAACCATCAGGAATGGTCACTGCCTGGTATTGTAGACTGTGGATGTGTTGGTGAATATACAGGATCCTCTGTGTTACTCCTGGTCTGGGAATGGTATCATATCATTACCTCAGTTATCCAGAGCGGCTCCCATTAGGAGGATGCAGTCAGCATAAGTCCTCAATGCTACAGGGTTCAGTATGTTTTCATCCACTGAGTTATCCTGTGATGATGTGCAGATTATAGTCCAGCACGGAGTTTTGGTCATGCACAGGACTGGGACTTGTCGTGACCAAACCTTTGCATCATATCACTGTACTGTACCGTCAATATCTCAATCTCATCGGGAATCCCGAGAACATCAACCTGAATTGGTAGGTCACGTTTTCTTACACGAAATTAATAAAGCATTCGTCTTCCTCCATAATCAAGATTAAAAGGCGAGTATTACACGGTAAATCTAGGTTTTTAGACTTTTTTACGTCATGCACGGTCTTCTGACTTCTGACGGTCATTTAATGCCAAAAGCAATCTTTCTCTTGCTTTTTCAAATGACTTTTTTTTTAAATTTCAATAAATGACCGAATGCCGCGTGCGCCGCCCTGGTTACGGTTGCTAAGAGATCTTTACGGTCTTGGCGACGGCCGTTGCTAAACTATCATCACTGTGAGCATCAGTGCAGTTACTACTAGATCCCGAGGTAATATAGTTAAAGTTCGAGCACATTCAACATGAGTTTCCAGATCCACTTTACAAATAAGAGACACGGAAACGTGGAAACAAGAGTTTCTGTGGCGAATTCAGAAGAGGAGTTCAGGAACACCACAGTGCAGGAGTTAAAGAGAAAACTCGTTCCTGAAGACCAACGTAAGTCCAACACTTCAGTCTTCTGTGTGCATTAGCTAACATATGTGAAGGAGATTGTGATGTTAACAAAGAAAATCTGTATTTGAATGTAGATTCAGCTCTTATTAACGGAGAAGCCTGAGATTTAAAGGGGAGCTTGATTATGATTTGACTTTTCTAACTTTAGTTAGTGTGTAATGTTGATGTTTGAGCATAAACAACATCTGCAAAGTTACGACGCTCAAAGTTTAAAGCAAAGGGAGATATTTGCTTTTTAAGGATTACAACAAACGGCTGGTAGGAACTTTATTTATTTATTTTATTAATGCTCAATAACATAAGAACATTGTCAAGGAATTCCATACAAATAATATACATAAAAAAAACACACACACACACACACAAAAAAAAACAATTATACAAAAACAATGAAAATCAAAGTATGACATGGCAAAGAGATATGACAAAAATGCATACCCTACAATTGTATTGACACAACAGCATAAGCAAAGCTTTTAAGTGCATGCATTTTCTTTAAATATTTCTTCATAATATTTTATACATCTGATCTTAGGGATTTTGTATTATTTATATAACGAAGAGATTTAAGAAGTGAGATTAATCGGCTGGTAGGAACTACACGACATTCCTCCAGGGTTAGTGACATCACCAACCCTAAAATGTATATGACATGAGAACAGACATTTAAAGGAGACTAAGGAAAACACATAAATAAATAAAACATAATAATAATAATGTGATATACATCAGAAACAGAAATTGTATGTACAAAATAATCCGCAGATTGTGTAGCTACTGTCCTCAACAGTGTCAGCCAAAGGCACAGAGACCGCCTTCTGATGCTTGATTGACACCATCAAAAGTAAAAGTAAATACGGAGCTACATTAAAAAAAAGAATAAACGGTTAAAAGGAAAAAAGACAACTTTCAGTTTAACATTTCCGTAAATTTTTTTTTTATATATTTAATATGCAGGAATAGCCTAGGTGGATTTATGCGTCTATCTCTTTATTTATTTCCATATTTATTTGATTTATATATTTAATCGATTTAGAATTTTGTGGATTTATTTATATATTTATTTATTTGTTAAAGCTACACTGTGTGATATTTTCCCCCATCTAGTGGTGAAATAGTATATGACTACCCAGTGAATATTAGTTTCTGTTCCTTTCAGTTTCGAGGGCGTTTTAACTCCTACGGTGGCCGTATTACTCCAAGATTAACATGGCTTCCCGTTCGACTTCGTCCAATTGCGCCTTTAAAACTATTCATCACCTGTGATCCGTCGCAGCACAGATTTATGTTACAAGGTAAACAATACATTTTCACCATTGACGTGAGGAAAAGTAACGCAAGTTATACTAGAGGTCGTTCTGGCGTTATGCACAACCAATGCTATAGTTAGACAAGCAACTAGCCTATAAAACTTTGAATACACAAATAGGCTGAATTACCTGTCGAGAAGAACGCAGGCAACTTCGGCATCCGTTTTAAAATCTTTGCTCCTCATGAGCTCTTTCCATCTGGGAGAAGTTACTCCAGTGTTGACTTTGGTCTTGCTGATTTGCCTGTCGCGTTGACGTTTTAATTCTCTCTTTCGCTTCCTTGGCTACTCTGCTACATGTCCTCGAGAACAGGAGAGATCCTCCATCTTCAGCAATCTTTCTCCCCCTCGCATTCGTCTCTGTGTCACTGAGTGTAAAACGCGAAAGGTGAAGCTTGAATTTCCAGGTATGTCCCTCTTTGGCGAATATGTTTTCAAGATGGCCGCCATTCAAGATTTGCCCGTCCGATTATAAATGGCAGATTTTGCGCTTACGAGAATACTTTATTAGTTGGTGGAAGTAATTACACATGAATGAGCACATATACTTTTGATAGAACAAAGTGTTTTTTGCTAAGAATCAACTTAAAAAGTTACACAGTGTAGCTTTAACCGAGGAATTGGAAGCTTTTTGGTAGATTTTCTCTCCGCCATCACGCTTTCGTACAATCCAACGCACCTGCGAACTTCAGGAGTGTGCATGTGATATTGTAACGTCGGTGGGGGGGGGGGGGGGGGGGGTTGTCTATTAATTGGCCAATAAAATGGGACTTCTATTGTATGCGATGATGTCACGAAACTCGTGTCCTCGACGCTCTGAAACTCTAACATGGCTCAATGCATTTGACTGATATTAAAAGAAATAAGCGCCAACCAATAAAACGGCTCCTTTTTTCCCTAAAAGCGGCTGATTTATGTTGTTCTGTCAGAGCATAGTGTCGGTTTCAGTGAATATGATCAAAAAAATCTTGCCGACTGCAGCTTTAATTGCTCTTTTTACACACAGACTGAACACAATGAAGCATTGCTTGGTCACTGGTTGAGCTAAACTGGTATTATCTAATTGTGTAGTTAAATTTAACAGCTGACAGATATTCAACATAATTCATGTGTGAGACAGTCTAACAGAAGGACGGACAAAACCAGTCAAATATCAGCTGAGTTCTGCTCATATTTTATTACCGTTTTCTAAACTACAGCGAATAAACTGTGAGAATGTGAGAAATGTTGAAGGCATCTGAATAAAGTTTGGTTTGACTGTATATTCCTCTCTTCTTTTCTTTGTCCAACACCGATATCAGCGAAGGATCTCGATAGCAGAAATGTGTACATAAATAAATGCATAAATAAATAAATGTGTGTGTGATATCATGTGTGTTTGCTGTTCCTCATGTTGTTACGTTTCTTTCACAGTTCAAAGCACAGTTCTTGTCAACTATAATTACAACACACTGAAGAAGAATCACACACTGGGTTTCTACGGCATTAAACATGGTGATCGTATTTTCGCAGTGCGCCGTGGAGGTATGCATTATTTACACTAGTATTTGACATTATTAAAAGCATTTATTTTATAGTCTTACACTGACTGATGACCTTTTCATTTCAGGCTCCTATACAGTGGCATCCATGGATTTCTCTGGATCTGTGGATTCCTCTTTATCCGTCGAAATCTTTTCTATTGGTCAAGTGTCGACAGGTCAGTTTCTCTTTTGCATCTAAAGTCCACAAATGCTTGTTTTCTCTATCAGTGGTTTTGTAAAAAAAAAAAAAAAACATTAAAAAAAATCACAGCGTTTACACACATCAGCATTTGGCATTTACCATAGAACACCAAGATTGGCAAATTCGCCACTGGCGCCCTGTGCTCTTCACAGATGTTGCAGGCAGCAGAACGTTCTCCATGGCGTCTCTAGACTCTGTCATGTCTGTCACATGTGCTCAGTGTGAACCTGCTTTCATCTGTGAAGCACACAGGGCGCCAGTGGCGAATTTGCCAATCTTGGTGTTCTATGGCAAATGCCAAGCGTCCTGCACGGTGTTGGGCTGTAAGCACAACCCCCACCTGTGGACGTCGGGCCCTCATACCACCCTCATGGAGTCTGTTTCTGACCGTTTGAGCAGACACATGCACATTTGTGGCCTGCTGGAGGTCATTTTGCAGGGCTCTGGCAGTATTCCTCCTGCTCCTCCTTGCAGAAAGGCAGAGGTAGCGGTCCTGCTGCTGGGTTGTTGCCCTCCTACGGCCTCCTCCACGTCTCCTGATGTACTGGCCTGTCTCCTGGTAGCGCCTCCATGCTCTGGACACTACGCTGACAGACACAGCAAACCTTCTTGCCACAGCTCGCATTGATGTGCCATTCTGGATGAGCTGCACTACCTGAGCCACTTGTGTGGGTTGTAGACTCCGTCTCATGCTACCACTAGAGTGAAAGCACCGCCAGCATTCAAAAGTGACCAAAACATCAGCCAGGAAGCATAGGAACTGAGAAGTGGTCTGTGGTCACCACCTGCAGAACCACTCCTTTATTGGGGGTGTCTTGCTAATTGCTTATAACTTCCACCTATTGTCTATTCCATTTGCACAACAGCATGTGAAATTGATTGTCAGTCAGTGTTGCTTCCTAAGTGGACAGTTTGATTTCACAGAAGTGTGATTGACTTGGAGTTACATTGTGTTGTTTAAGTGTTCCCTTTATTTTTTTGAGCAGTGTATAATAAAACTAAAGACTTTTTGGAGATATGAAGGATGCAATACTACTCTATAGGTACTCAAGATTAACAGGAGATTGAGTGAAAATGAGCATTTCACCCCCCCTTTAAAAGTGTTTGGATAACTGACCTGGCTGTTTCCGTGATCCTGTCACACTGATCGGCTACGAGCCCTCTCCATTCCTATCCTCATATCCCCCGCGACACCTGATACTGTGAGTCTCCCCTCTCTTCATCATTTTGTGGTATCACTCCTTGGTATGGTTGGGTAGCCTTCCCTTCCCTGGGTCTGATGGCTAACACAGTTAAACCAATAAATTGTCGCGTTGGACATCACTGGTCATGTCATCACGTATCCACTTGCAGGTTTTGTTTTTTGGTCTTTTTTGGTTTTTGCCGTTTTTGAATGACGTTAATGAAATTAGTTTCCCAGAGATGGCTTTACAATTTTCTGCAGCCCATCTCAGAACATTTAAAGGATCGTTCCGATTGGCACCGGACACTTATAAATGGTGTGAACAACTTGTGGCCGGTTTCATAAAGATAGACTTTGACTATGGTTTAGATATAGTTGATAGTCAGACTTCAGATAGACATCAAAATCAGATCGTTGCACAAAGCACTGAAGAGTCTGACTATCTTAAGTAGGACTACACTTGCAATGCATTCTGGGTAAAACAAGATACTTTTCAAAACAAAAAACATGGCGGATCGAGTAAGCGCATTCAACCGCTCAGTGCAGTTTACCCCAGCAGAAAATATGTGTTTGCTGGCGGAGTGTAACAGTTACAAGGACATTTTACTTGGGAAATTTAGCGGAGAATGTAGTAACAAGAAGAAATGTTTAAATTATGAGCCATTTCCCCTTTTCTTTCGGCTGTTAGTAATGTAACTGATTGTTACTGCTGGTTGCCAAGGTAAAAGAGTCTTAGACCTAAGTTAGCCTGGGGGTCAGGTGTCTAATTTTTTTTGGTCTAAATTAAGTCAGTCTTTATTTTTGTGAAACAGTCTAACTTGCATTAGACTAGTCTATGAGCATATTTTAGACTTTTCTAACACTATAGACCGGTCTAAAACAGCTTTGTGAAACCGGCCCCTGGAGTTTTACACCAACCGCTCTACCTAAACCGGTCGCGGAAGAAACTTGGGAATTATCACTACTCGTCTTCTAATAATATTCCGGTTGTCTGTACCAACACCCGTGCGTCGGATACAACACAGCTGGAAAATTGATCCTTTAACCTTGGAAATCTAAGTTCATTGCGTTTTGATCCTGACCTCGGAGCCTGCAGACGCGCATCTTCAGACCTGCGATGTGCGCTGTTGAACACACGCTCTCTAACTGATGAAGCATCAGTGCTGAATGACATAAGCACTGACACAAACCTGGACATGCTACTTTTGACGGAAACCTGGCAGGTTCCTAATGACCTTTTCAACCTGAACCTCTTAACTACATCTGGGCTCATCTATTTCTCTCAACCGTGTCTCCATCGTAGCGGTGGAGGGCTGGCTGTAGTTTGCCGTGAGACTATTAAAATTTCCGAGATCGAGTTTCATGATGTTTCAGCATTTGAATACCTAGCGCTGAAAATGACTGGCCAAACGCCACTGGCTGTAATCTTAATTTACCGACCTCCAAAATGTCGATCTGACTTTTTCTCTGAGATTAGTGCGTTACTCACTGTTGTCTGTGGTAGTTATTCATCTGTTATTCTGCTTGGTGATTTTAATATACATGAAAACACTGCACAATGCAATGAATTGATATCTGTGCTAGACTGTTTCAACCTAACTCAACTTCTGCTACTCACTCCAGGGGTCATATACTGGATCTCATATGCACATCTGGCTTAAATAATATCTTTGTTAATGCTTCTGATTTTGCTTTCTCAGATCATAAACTCATAAGCTTCAGTTGTAGTTTTCCAATATCTATATCACCACTGAAGAAAATGCTGACTTATCGTAAAAATTAACTCTGTGAATCCCTCTTCTTTCTCTGCTTCAATAAGGGCTTCAACCTTGTCAGAATGTCTACTATCTAACTGTCCGTCAGATATCTGCTGTATATACAATAACGCTTTGTCTCAAATACTTAAAATACTTAAATAGTCCATCTGCTCGTGCCTCACCCTGATTCACTCCTGAACTACGAACGATGAACACTGAGGCTCACCGCCTAGAAAGACTATACAGGAAAACTGGACTTCTCGTGCACTCTTTGGCTTTAAAAGAACACTTGCTTAAGTACCGTACATCCCTTAACGACGCAAGATCCTCCTATTTCACCTCTACCATTAGGAATTCCAAGTGCAGGCCCAAATCACTCTTTGCAATGGTTAACAAACTCACTAATCCACCACAACATGTTATTTCGGGCTCTGTAGGGCTTGTTAATAGCTTTTCTCAATTCTTCTCTGATAAATTGAAGTCAATCACTGCATCCATTACCAAATTCCACATCCTGCCGGCTTGATCCTACACCTACTGTTTTGCTTAAGTTGTGTGTGCCCGAGGTTGCACCCTTCATAACACATATGATAAACTGTAGTTTGGCGTCCGGCGTTGTTCCAGCAGAATTAAAAATGGCTGTGGTGACCCCCATTCTTAAAAAAAAACAGGCCTAGACCACCTAAATATGGACAATTACAGACCAATATCCAACTTAACTTTTGTAAGCAAATTCCTTGAAAGGGTTGTTGCTTCACAATTGCGATCACATTTGGATGTTCAGTCTGGATTCGCCCATCACATAGCACTGAAACTGCCCTTCTTCGAGTGGTTAACGACATTCTTTTGTCCGTGGATTCAGAGCTGATAAATATCCTGATGCTCCTCGATTTAAGCGCTGCTTTTGACACAGTCTGCCATGAAATAATGATCTCTAGGCTTTCTGATATTGGCATCACTGGCTCTGCTCTTTCCTGGCTCATTTCCTACATCAGCTACAGAAAGTATTATATCACTATACAAGGGTTTAGATCTGCCACTGCTTCACTTACACACGGTGTTCCTCAAGGTTCGGTTCTTGGCCCGCTATTGTTCATCTACATATATCCACTCGGCGACATCATACCCAGGCATGGACTTAAATTCCACTGCTATGATATTCAAATCTTACCTCCAGCTCTGATAGGCCATCTCTGCCTGACTCACTCACTGCATGTATCAGGGACATCAACCATTGGATGTCCCTGAAGTTCCTCAAATTAAATGATAAGAAAACCGAGATATTAGTGATCGGCTCTACTGTCTCAGTCAAAAGGATGGACCTGTCCTTTGATATGGATGGAATTCACGTTAAGCCTTCGTCATCGATTCGTAACCTTGGTGTCTTATTTGATCCAACTCTATCTTTTGGCTCTCATATTTCTTCTCTTGTTTAAAAACTCTTTTTTCCATCTTTGTAATATTGCTCACCTACGATCTTCTCTCACTCTAGCTGATGCTGAAACCTTAATTCATGCATTAATCACATCACGCCTGGACTATTGCAATGCCTTATTTCTTGGTCTTCCAAAAAAACTGATTGCAAGATTACAGTATGTTCAAAACTCTGCAGCAAGAGTTCTCTCCTCCACTAGGCGTTCTGCTCACATTACTCCTCTGCTTCATAACCTTCATCGGTTACCCGTGGCATCACGTATCCACTTTAAGGTATTGCTTCTAACGTTCAAAGCATTAAATGGTCTTGCTCCCCAATACCCTTACCACCCTGCCTTAGATCAGCTGGACTTGGTTTATTGTCCATCCCTCGTTTCCGGTTGTCTACTGTAGGTGGAATTTAGTGTTAATGCTCCTCAGTTGTGGAATACCTCATCTGTGGCTACTTTCAAGACCCAGTTAAAAACATATCTATATAACATGCATTTTGGATAATGTGACTATATGTATCCTATGTGACTGTAATGTATGTGTGGGTGTTTAAATGTATTGTAATGTACAATGTAAAGCGACCTTGAGCTATGGAAAGGCGCGATATAAATAAAACTTCTTCTTCTTCTTCTTCTTCTTCTTCTTCTCTCACAGAAATACGTCGCATTGAAGATGACGATGAAGAATTGACCTGGACTCAATCTATGGAGAATTTTATTTTATTATTTTATATGATCTATGGACTTTTACAGTTATTAAATAATATGTGAGGATTTTCTCCTTGTCCTTTCAATGGCTAAACATAAGTCATTTCATCCATTTCAATTTGCTTTAACATTATCTCAGTTATGATTACTCTATATCATAATTTTTTAAAGCATACTGTAAAAAAATGTTGTTTCAACTTAAAGCGTTCGGGGCTGGCTTAAAATGTTAAGTTTAGTCAACTCAAATATCCGAGTTGTCTGTCGACTAAATGTACATTTTTAAGGCTTATGCTACTTTTTTAAGTTTAATCTTTTTCTTTTCTTTTCTTTTCTTTTTTTTTTTACAGATGCAACTTTTTAGATTTTTGTTTTATATGATTCATATCAATAGGTGCGTTGGACTTGATGCGACTGATCGGCATTTGACTTGAAGCAGTGCATGCTGGTTAGCTTGGAGGCAGTCTTGTAGCTGAGCGTGAGCTGCTGTTGGCCACACCGTCACAGTTTTGATTATTGGTGTTCTTGTCTGTATTATTGGTCTATAGACTGGAAACAGAAATATAGCCGGTGATCAGAGAGTCCCAGATGGTGCTTATATGCCCCTATGATGTTCGTATACTCCTGGTCTAAGATATTGTTGGACATTTCACATTTCGGGAAAGCTTGGGGAGAACTGACTTAAGATTGGCTTGGTGGAAATCTCCAGCAACAACAAACACTCAATGAATGAGTCCTGTTGCTTTCTCCAGTTAGAGTTCATCGTGTCTGAATCAGGAGAGGAATATCACAGAGCAGAGGTGGACAGTAACGAAGCAGATTTACTTGAGTACTTTACTTCAGTACACTTTTTGAGTATCTGTACTTTACTCAAGTATTGTTTTTTTCTGGAAACTTTTCACTTTAACTTCACTACATTTGAAAGACAATATCACACTTTTCACTCCACTATATTACTTTTGATACTTAAGTCATTTTAAAAACGAGTACTTCTGTACTTTTACTGAAGTATAAGTCAGTCTTGACTAACTTTACCCTGTAATGGAATGATATTTGACCAGTGGTATCTGTACTTTCACTCAAGTAAGTTGTGTTTGTCCATGGCACAGAATCAGATCAAACCCGGTTTACAAGCCAGAACAGTCTGAAGAAATATGTGGCTGGATTTCGATGTGAAAAGACTTTGACTAGAAGAAGCATTTAAGAATTAAAGAGGAAGGACTCTGACACAGTGGACAGTGACTGAACATGAGGAGAGTTTAAACTGAGAAAGTGAAACTATCATCACTGTGAGCATCAGTGCAGTTACTACTAGATCCTGAGGGAATATAGTTAAAGTTCGAGCACATTCAACATGAGTTTCCAGATCTACTTTAGAGATATTAGACACGGACTGGAGAGAAGAAGAGTTTCTGTGGCGAATTCAGAAGAGGAGTTCAGGAACACCACAGTGCAGGAGTTAAAATGATAATTTTAATGTAATCATCACATTAAAATGATCCACTTGGCGGGTTTTGCTATTACCTCTGAAAGCAAGTATTTCTATTTCTATGTGAAGGCTCCGGGTCGGATTTACCGCTAAATCCAGTGACGTGACGGAGACCTGCGCGCTCCCGAGCCTCTCGCCTCCTCTACTGACTCTGCACTCAACAGCGACGACACTGCAACTTATGACATGAGTCTGCTAACACTGAGAAACGACCTGCTCCCAGCACAACACAGACTCCAACACAAACTCCACATAATGATAAAAAATCTGCTGAAGCTCGTCAGGCCAGACGTGAATCGGATCAACTTCGAACAAAAACATGGATCAACATCGGAAGGGCTTTTGAATCATGGAGAAACCTCTGCTTTGTATTGATTGCAATCTGAAACATCAACACCGCTGAAAACTACATATAGCCCCTTTAACGTGTGAATCGCCTTGGATGTGTGTGTATGTGTGTGTGTGTGTGTGTGTGTGTGTGTGCAGGGACGGACTGACAATCTGTGCGTTCTGGAAAAGTCCAGAACGGCCGTCAAACAGAGGGCCGTCGGCACAAAAAAAAAAAAAAGTATATTAAAGCAATATGAACAGCCAACAGCAGGGGCACTAATATGATCACTTATATGCTATGTGTAAAAAACAACAACTGAGGAAGAAGAGTCGGCCTATAGCCACTGACGGAAAGTTAGTTTTATAAGGCTGCACTTTTAAATTTGCTTGCATTATATTTGAATAGCAGTGGTCTCCAACGTGGTGCCTGTGAGTTGCCCGCTAAACACATTCTATAAATAGCCCCAACTTGCCGTCGGGGTTCCAGACTTCGAATAAATGGTATAATTTTGCGACCTTTTCAACTAAACGTTTCAATTTGAACTTTTGCCTCTACACAATTACCCAACTCTCTTTGATTATACGCTGTCATTTGCGTTGCGTATGAGAAACATCAAATGGCAAACGCTCAAAAAGCGGAACAAAACTTGTTTGATCTGAGCAGCGCATTATTAGCTCGGCCCAAAAAACAGCGATCGCGGACAAAGCTGATCTCGATCACGCGAACATTAGGCTATTACACAGAGCTGCGCGATCCACTGAAAAGCATTTCAATTCAGCGCAGAATTCTCTATCTCTATTATAAACCCACAAATGACTATGTGATTTAAGCTTGTAAAAAGCCAGATGAAACAACGCTGATATTCTCAACATAGCCTATTGACGCAAAAAACAAAAAAACAAAAAAAAAACAGGCGAAACATTGTTCCGAGAACAAACCAGCTAGAAGACATTTCACTCCACAACTTATGAATTAACTGTAGTAAAACAAACTTTTTTTGGGCAGAAATGTGCCTGTATTCATATTTAAAATGCTGTTATATTAATATAGTCATGTATAAATGTATTAAATGTAGGCCTAATGCAGTAATGTTTTGTTTAGAAGTTATGGCAGTTTATTTGTATTTTTATTTTTCATTTATATGTATACTAAATGTTTGGGCTACTGTATTTGATAACACATACAATAAGAAAATCAACAAAAAAATCAATAAATATTTTCATAATTTTTCAGGAATTGTTTTTTTTTTTAAACGCTTGTAAGTCTGAACCAGAATATCAAGATATTTTATTATTTCCCATATGATGGTGAAAAGTAAAAAAGCTTCACCATGTTATGTATAATAAATATTGGAGTATAACAAATAAAAATAACTTCTAGATTATTGTATCCCTTGAGGTAGCCCTCGCACACAAAAAGGTTGGAGACCCCTGGTATAGTAACTATATGTTTTATAATTACAAGTTTGTGTAATTTGGGGTTTCTGTAGCCAGTGATATTTCATTATTTGTATTTTATGGCATTGTACATTTTTTGTTTTTATTTGAAGGCTGAGGCTTCATTAATAAACACAACCCCAATAATCATCATTGGTTTTGCGATGTTACTTGCTGTGAATACCTTGTCTGATAGGCTACAGTATTGTGGCATAGTATCAGGACATCCTGGCTAGTGTCTGTCGCACACGGCTAGGCGAATGGCCGGATGATGGGCCTATTTGGGAGAAAGTCCAGGGCTGTTTTTTAGCCCCAGTCCGTCCCTGTGTGTGTGTGTGTGTTTTTGAGACTTTCCTGGCAGCAAACTCCTCCTACACAGATGAGTCGTACTCTTTAACCAATCAGATTAAAGCTTATCAATCGACCAATCAGCATCATGAGGGCGGGCCTACCTGCATGTCATCAGCTGAGCAGAGGTGTGTGCAGTTGATCAGTTCATTTCTGTGTTTACTGAAGTTAAAGAGTTCGAGATCAGTTGAAGCAATAGTTTATGAACTATTAACTGATGTAAGCAAGTGCTGTGGTAATCAGATGTCCCATATCGTGTCAGAAATGAAGAAGAATGATACTTGTTCTGTTGTATTTTAGCCGCAGGTACAGACAGCTCTCTCAGCTTCAACAATCACGCTAATGAGAGCAAAACGATCAATACCCACCCTAGCTCTCTCAGCACTGGCCTCATCCAGATTGTTCTTTAAATAGTGAATAGACCTATTTTAATGAGCACCCAGTGTTAATTTGCCATTTGTGTATGTTGGTAAATTATTAAACGCTTGTTTCCCTGCATTTTTCAGGATTACTCACCTTTGGCATGACATCTGGATAGCAGTCACACACATCTTAATTCCTGATGTTTCTTTATTCTCTTTTATACTTAATTTTTTTGTATTAATGTCTTAATTGGTAACACTTTACATTAACGTATACAGTTTTGTTAATGTTAATTTCAACATTACTTCATAAAAATCTTGTTAACATTAGTTAATGCACTGTGAACTAACAATGAACGGCTATATTTTTAACTAACGTTCACAAAGATTAACAAACACAGCAACAGATGTATTGCTCATGGTTAGTTAATACATTAACTAATGAACCTTATTGTAAAGTGTTACCAATATATTCAACATTCATTTCCTTATGTTTTGTGCTGTATTACCATCTCAAGGTTTTTAGTGTCACAGGACAATGTTGTGAAGCATTAATTTCACTTTGCCTAGTAAAACAGGCGAATCTGATTTTATGCTGATCAGACAAAGGTATACTTATCATAGAGAGGCAATTAAGATTATGCAACTGAGATTACTCAGTAAACTCTATTCAGATACCATCACTTAATCTCCCTCGTCCTCCGTCTGCACCTCTTGTACTAAAGGTTTTTACTATTTTAAATATCAGGACAAAATCTGATATGTCCTAACAGAGAGGTCTACTGATGACTGGATTGAACAATTCATTTGTTAACTTTTCACTTGATGTATTGCACTTATATTTATATACTTTAAAAGCAAAGAAGACTCTGACTGGATCTCACAGCTCTGGAAGAGACGTATTTCTCTGTACTGAATGTTCTGCTTCATACTTAAGATTGTCAGTTCATGATCTTCATATGTAACAGGAACATTAATCATGATCAGGTCATTTTATATATATATTTTATTCCCAAAGGATTCGGAAACTTTCAAATGAATAAAACGTGTACATCAAATGTAACTATGACTTTGAATCTTTTAATTCTGACAAGAACATAATAATGCATGCATAAGCTTTATTCCTAGAGCGTGTTCATATAGTCCACAGGAGACAAATGAATACAGTAACAATGCATCACTTTCAACCTCTTGTTGAAACAGCTGTTAAAATGGATGGCTTGCATCATGACTGTTCTGAAATAATTACAGTAGAAGTGGTAAGATCACAATACTGGTTGTCTGCATCTTCATACATCTGTCTCGGAAATCTGAAACAGTAAAACTATAATGCAGCTTAAAACTAAACATGTCTCCTATATGCACATCAGTAGCCTACATACATTATCATTAGTAGTGGACAGCACAGGGCATGAATAGCCATCCCGAGAACATCAACCAGAATTGGTAGGTCACGTTTTCTTACACGAAATTAATTTAAGCATTCGTCTTCCTCCATAATCAACATTAAACCAACATAAAGTTTTTAGACTTATATTTACATCATGCAATAGTAAAAACTCCTTTTCTGGCGATAGATTGTCATTTAATTGTCAATCTTTCTCTTGCTTTTTTAAATTACTTTTTTTTAAATCTCAATAAATGACCGAATGCCGCGTGCGCCGCCCTGGTTACGGTTGCTAAGAGATCTTTACGGTCTTGGCGACGGCCGTTGCTAAACTATCATCACTGTGAGCATCAGTGCAGTTACTACTAGATCCTGAGGGAATATAGTTAAAGTTCGAGCACATTCAACATGAGTTTCCAGATCCACTTTACAAATAAGAGACACGGAGACGTGGGAACAAGAGTTTCTGTGGCGAATTCAGAAGAGGAGTTCAGGAACACCACAGTGCAGGAGTTAAAGAGAAAACTCATTCCTGAAGACCAGCGTAAGTCCAACACTTCAGTCTTCTGTGTGCATTAGCTGACATATGTGAAGTAGATTGTGATGTTAATAAAGAAAATCTGTATTTAAATGTAGATTCAGCTCTTATTAACGGAGAAGCCTGAGATTTAAAGGGGTGCTTGATTATGATTTGACTTTTCTAACTTTAGTTAGTGTGTAATGTTGATGTTTGAGCATAAACAACATCTGCAAAGTTACGACGCTCAAAGTTTAAAGCAAAGGGAGATATTTACTTTTACAGAAATCGCTTTTTAAGGACTACAACAAACGGCTGGTAGGAACTTTTTTATTTATTTATTTTATTAATGCTCAATAATATAAGAACATTGTCAAGGAATTCGATACATATACATAAAAAAAAACAACAACAAAAAAACAATTATACAAAAACAATGAAAATCAAAGTATGACATGGCAAAGAGATATGACAAAAATGCATACCCTACAATTGTATTGACACAATAACATACACATACAAGCAAAGCTTTTAAGTGCATGTATTTTCTTTAAATATTTCTTCATAATATTTTATACATCTGATCTTAGAGATTTTGTATTATTTATATAACGAAGAGATTTAAGAAGTGAGATTAATCGGCTGGTAGGAACTACACGACATTCCTCCAGGGTTAGTGACATCACCAACCCTAAAATGTATATGACATGAGAACAGACATTTAAATGAGACTAAGGAAAACACATAAATAATAAAATCAACATAATAATAATAATGTGATATACATCAGAAACAGAAATTGTATGTACAAAATAATCCGCAGATTGTGTAGCTACTGTCCTCAACAGTGTCAGCCAAAGGCACAGAGACCGCCTTCTGATGCTTGATTGACACCATCAAAAGTTAAAAAAAAAACGGAGCTACATTAAAAAAAAAAAAAAAAGAAGAAGAAACGGTTAAAAGGAAAAAAGACAACTTTCAATTTAACATTTCCGTTAAAAAAAATTGTATATATTTAATATGCAGGAATAGGTGGATTTATGCGTTAATCTCTTTATTTATTTCCATATTTATTTGATTATATATTTATCTATTTAGAATTTTGTGGATTTATTTATATATTTATTTATTTATTTATTTATTTATTTGTTAAAGCTACACTGTGTGATATTTTCCCCCATCTAGCGGTGAAATTGTATATGACTACCCAGTGAATATTAGTTTCTGTTCCTTTCAATTCCGAGGGCGTTTTAACTCCTACGGTGGCCGTATTACTCCAAGATTAACATGGCTTCCAGTTCGACTTCGTCCAATTGCGCCTTTAAAACTATCACCTGTGATCCAGGTAAACAATACTTTTTCACCATTGACGTGAGGAAAAGTAACACAAGTTATACTAGAGGTCGTTCTGGCGTTATGCACAACTATGCTATAGTTAGACAAGCAACTATAAAACTTCTAATTTACACAAATAGGCTGAATTACCTGTCGAGAAGAAATCAGGCAACTTCGGCATCCGTTTTAAAATCTTTGCTCCTCATGAGCTCTTTCCATCTGGGAGAAGTTACTCCAGTGTTGACTTTGGTCTTGCTGATTTGCCTGTCGCGTTGACGTTTTAATTCTCTCTTTCGCTTCCTTGGCTACTCTGCTACATGTCCTCGAGAATAGGCGTGATCCTCCATCAGCAATCTTTCAAATCTGCCGCAGTCGCGAGTAATCTCCCCCTCGCATTCATCACGGTGTCACTGAGTGTAAAGCGCGAAAGGCGAAGCTTGAAATTACAGGTATGTCCCTCTTTGGCGAATGTGTTTCAAGATGGAGGCGCAACATGGCTGCCGCTGTTCGAGCGACTCGCTCGTATGTATTATAAATGGTAGAGTTTGCGCTTACGATAATACTTTATTTGTTAGTGGAAGTAATTACACATGAATGAGCACATATACTTTTGATAGAACAAAGTGTTTTTTTGCTAAGAATCAACTTAAAAAGTTACACAGTGTAGCTTTAACCGAGGAATTGAAAGCTTTTTAGTAGATTTTCTCTCCGCTATCACGCTTTCGTACAATCCAACAGATATTCAACATAATTCATGTGTGAGACAGTCTAACAGAAGGACGGACAAAACCAGTCAAATATCAACTGAGTTCTCCTCATATTTTATTACCGTTTTCTAAACTATAGCGAATAAACTGATAATGTGAGAAATGTTGAAGATGTCTGAATAAAGTTTGGTTTGACTGTATATTCCTCTCTTCTTTTCTTTGTCCAACACCTATATCAGCGAAGGATCTCGATAGCAGAAATGTGTACATAAATAAATAAATGTGTGTGTGATATCATGTGTGTTTGCTGTTCCTCATGTTGTTATGTTTCTTTCACAGTTGAAAACACAGTACTTGTCAACTATAATGTCAACACACTGAAGAAGAATCGCACACTGGGTTTCTACGGCATTAAACATGGGGATCCTATTTACGCAGCGCGCCGTGGAGGTATGCATTATTTACACTAGTATTCAACATTATTAAAAGCGTTTATAGTCTTACACTAACTGACCTTTTCATTTCAGGCTCCTATACAGTGACATCCGTGGACTTCACTGCATCCGTGGATTCCTCTTCATCCGTGGAATTCTCTTCTCTTGGTCCAGTGTCGACAGGTCAGTTTCTCTTTTGCGTCTAAAGTCCACAAATGCTTGTTTTCTCTATCAGTGGTTTTGTAAAAAAAAATTAAATCACAGCGTTTACACACACCAGGCCGTTTTGTGCTTTATTTTGTGTCAATATAAATTGAAACTTTATCATGATGAGTGTAAAATACCTTTACTTATTGATCCTTCACATTATTAAAGGCGGGCAAACAAACCTGTAAACTTCTGCTTTGTTTCACGTTATCTCGCCTGTTATCTGTGCTGCCGCTTCACGCTGGGACCTGTTTGTCTGCTGTTGTTACGTCTGTTTTTGGGATATGTTTTTTCTTGGAATCGACCTTCTCAGATTATTCACTGGACTATCTTACACCCCCGAAACACTTCTTGGATTATTCACTGGACTATTTACACGCTTAAAAGTGTTTGGATAACTGACCTGGCTGTTTCCGTGATCCTGTCACACTGATCGGCTACGAGCCCTCTCCATTCCTATCCTCATATCCCTCGCGACACCTGATACTGTGAGTCTCCCCTCTCTTCATCATTTTGTGGTATCACGCCTTGGTATGGTTGGGTAGCCTTCCCTTCTGTGGATTGTGGGTCTGATGGTGAACGTGATTTCACCAAGTACCACATGTTCCTGGATCAACATATTTGTTGATCCTGGAACAACTTTTTTGTTTGAGGGACAAGTTTACAGTTTATGTCAAGTTTAGGCTTAGACCCAGGGTGAGGTGCTTCAACATCAGTGTTATTCACCTCTCATTTCCCTCTGATTTTAGGGAAAAGTAATAGGTAGGGTTAAGTTTAGGGGTAGGGATAGGGTAAGGGCTAAATTTTGGGACAGGAATGTCAACAAAATATGTTGATCCAGGAACATGTCTAACTTGGCAAAATCACGGTGACCTGGGTGTGATATGGTTCTGGCTGACGTAGTTAAACCGATAAATTGTCGCATTGGAGATCACTGGTCATGTCGTCACGTATCCACTTGCAGGTTTTGTTTTTTGGTCTTTTTTGTTTTTTTGCTGTTTTTGAATGACGTTAATCAAATTAGTTTCCCCGAGATGGCTTTACAATTTTCTGCAGCCCATCTCAGAACATTTAAATCAGGGTTTCTCAAACTCGGTCCTGGAGGGCCACTGTCCTGCACAGTTTAGCTCCAACCCTGATCAAACACACCTGAGCAAGCTAATCAATGTCTTCAGGATCACTACAAACTCACAGCTAGGTGTGTTTGATCAGGGTTGGAGCTAAACTGTGCAGGACAGTGGCCCTCCAGGACCGAGTTTGAGAAACCCTGATTTAAAGGATCGTTCCGATTGGCTCCGGACACTTATAAATTGTGTGAACAACTTGGAGTTGAATAATACTCGTCTTCCAATCGTCTTCAAATAATATTCCGGTTGTCTGTACCAACACCCGTGCGTCGGATACAACACAGCTGGAAAATCCATTAACCTTGGAAATCTAAGATCATTGCGTTTTGATCCTGACCTCTGAGCCTGCTAGACCCGAATATTTGAATATTTGTTCGGTGGGTTGGTATTCGATTTGAAAATTTGACATTCGAATAATATGTATTTTTTTTTTTTTTTTTTTACACTTGGCATCCCCCTCGAAACAGTTCTCATTCACAATTGAATATGTTTAACATTATAAAATCTGGTGAAATACAATACTCTTTTTTTACAGTTATCTTATATAGCCTAGCCTAGTCATTTTTAATAGGATGGACAGTTGAAGGAACCCAACCTCGTTATACATAATAAATATATTTGCTTCTTCTTGGCCTACTAAAGTGTTCCTGCAACGGGAGTATCTCTGGCTAGAGCAGAACAGCAGAGTGTGTGTGGACAGAAGTGCATGAGAACAGCAGAGTGTGTGTGGACAGAAGTGCATGAGAACACAGCGGAGTGTGTGTGGACAGAAGTGCATGAGAACACAGCGGAGTGTGTGTGGACAGAAGTGCATGAGAACACAGCGGAGTGTGTGTGGACAGAAGTGCATGAGAACAGCAGAGTGTGTGTGGACAGAAGTGCATGAGAACAGCAGAGTGTGTGTGGACAGAAGTGCATGAGAACAGCAGAGTGTGTGTGGACAGAAGTGCATGAGAACAGCAGAGTGTGTGTGGACAGAAGTGCATGAGAACAGCGGAGTGTGTGTGGACAGAAGTGCATGAGAACACAGCGGAGTGTGTGTGGACAGAAGTGCATGAGAACAGCAGTGTGTGTGTGGACAGAAGTGCATGCCTGAGCTTGTGTTTTGGGTTAAGCTGCGTTGCTCTGACATTGTGGAAAACAGAATAATAGAAACAAAATGTATTAGCCTTTTTACCCGTTATTATCAATCTAAATTAATCTCGTTTTTAATGTAACTTAATTTCGTTTCATTTTTTCATTTTTCTTTATTTAAATTTCATTTTTTCTTTATTTAAATTTTGTTTCTTTGTTAATTTAGTTTTTCTGTATTTAAATTTATTTTTTTCTTTATTTAAATTGTGTTTCTTTATTTAAATTTCGTTTTTCTTTATTTAAATCTACCCTTTACTGTGTCAGTAATTTGTTAGTCCGAAAAATATGAGACTACCTTAAAATTATTGCTTAAAGGGGTCATATAATGCCATTTTTGTACAAGCTAATATGATTCTTTAGGGTATAAATTAAAAGTTTGTAATATACTTTAATAAAAAATTCTCATTAGTATTGTAAGAAAACACAAATTTTACCTGGTCAAAAACAGCTCTGTTTTCAGCACGCCGTTTAAGTGCATGTGTCTTTAAATGATAATGAGCTTTGCTGACCCCGCCCCTCTGTTCTGTGCTTACACCGTAACACAATAACACAATAACCATAACGCATTGTTCATTATAAACGTGGGATTATGAATTATATTGAGAACGTCGTACATAGAAAACATGCCGTAATGTATCCTGAGTGTAAACAGCCGCATTCATCGTGAAGCGTGCAGCAAGCAATTTGCAAAGAGTAATATAAATATTAATATAAAGGTTAATAAAACGTTACACTCACTTCTTCTTCTGGAGGTTCAGCACGAACACGAATAGTTGGTACCGATCCTTTTTTCAGGAGCAGCTTCTTAGCAAAACCAGTTTTATACTGATCCTCGTTTTGTAAAGCAGTCTGGTGTGTGAAATGATTCGTGCAAACATGAAAGCATGGACGTTGATCGTGGGGAATCCCCGAGAGGGAATCCCCGCGTCAAAGCTTTGGGAATATTCCATCAAAACATCAAAATGATGCTGTGTTCCTTATTAAACCCAAGAATAGAACGCCACAATCGCTTAGACGACGCCATTCTTCTCCAGCATATCAATGCACTATGATGACAGACAGCTCGCTCACAAGGGCGCGAGGGCGGGTCTGTGTTGAAACGCTGCTGTCAATCACAATCGTGGGAGGGGCGTCCGACCGTGTGACGTCACAAAATCGAACGGCTTGATTTCAGAGAGGGTCAAACATATAAGGAGATTAAAAAAAAAAAACACTGGATGGATTTTTATCATTTTATGATGGTTGTGTACAGGCACTGCCAACACACATTTCAGTACAATCAACTTGTAAAAGTGCATGTACCATTATATGACCCCTTTAAGTTAACAGACCTGTGTGTGTGTGTGTGTGTGTGTGTGTGTGTTCAATAGCACTAGTGCAGTGTCCGTTCTCGGAGCATATAAGCCCTGCCCGCGTGAGGTGCACCGCTTCCCGCTCGCGCTGTTCTGTAGTTTACTAAAAGTTTATTAATTCTGAACGTGTCGCGTCTCGCATGTCCATCTATAGGCTATTGCACCAAATGCGACACTGCACTCCCTTGTGAAGTCGATTGGATTAACGGTTCTCGAAATAATGCAAACGGACAGACAGACACATATATAGAGAATACTGCCTTTATTAGAGAGAAGAATATGTTCAGCCCCCTCTCTCCGAAGCTTCGAATATTCGATGTTCATTACTACCGAAGCTTCGAAGCTCAAAAAATGGTATTCGGACCAGCCCTAGTGCGCTGTTGAACACTCGCTCTCTAACTGATAAAGCATCAGTGCTGAATGACATAAGCACTGACACAAACCTGGACATGCTACTTTTGACGGAAACCCGGCAGGTTCCTAATGACCTTTTCAACTTTAACCTCTTAACTCCACCTGTAGTTAGGGTTGTGCGATTAATCGGATTTTGATTTCGTCTTACAGTGATTATGAAAAGAAGATAACCGAGATAAAACGATTATTGTGCAGCTGCCGCATTCCGCCACTACCTTCACATCGGTGCGCTTTCGCTCCTCCCTAAGCCAAACTTAACATCCAAATCAGCCAAATAAGTGAGTGATGTAAAATACAGCCTACTGTTTCTAAACTGCGGGACATGCTTGATATTAAACAGTGTTATTAAAAGCGCATTAAGGCGCGAAAGAAACGGTGTTCCCGGTGGCCTCAAGTATACATAAGCGAAGTAGGCTACACTGTGGGCTTCAGATACGCGCCTAAACGGTCAAATAGCCTACACTAATATGTCGAAATGCCGTTTTGGTTTGTATCCTCGTAAACACAGTCGGTTATACCTTAAGTGAATGTAAACATTTAAGAAAGCGTGTTTGAAATGCGTGCATAACAGTAAATTGAAACTGTGCAGCTCTTAAAGTGACAGCAGCAAACATTAAAACACAACCCTCACTGCTCTTGAATGAATAACTTTTGTTGTTTTAAATAAGGATTAGGCCCTAGTCTATATTTAATGTATACAGTGCTATTTTACATTTGATTACATGATTCAATTTCTGCTGTAGGCTATTACATATCTGAATACCTTACTGAAAAACCTAAAGCACTGTTTGTTTAATTTGTATTTTTGTTCTGTTGTATTTTTTTGTTGTTGGTTTTGTTTGTAATTAGTTTCTTTGTTCTTATTTTATTGCTAACTGTTTAATTGTCTTTTGTAACTGTTTTGAGGAGTCTTTTTCTAATATTAACCTAGTATTAGTTTTTGCTGAAGTATTAATAATTGTGAAATTTCACAGACATTTAAAATGACTCATATCATGAAATAAGACTTTGATCATATCACCCACCAATAATCGTGTTAAACAATTGTGATTTCAGTATTGACCAAAATAATCGTGATTATGGTTTTTGCCATAATCGAGCAGCCCTACCTGTAGTCCAGTCATTTTATGAAAAAAGGTTGAACAAATTGCAACAGAAGCAAACTCAACTAATTTTGTATCCTCAATATGTCCTGAGTAAGGAAAAAAAAAGTCCCGAAGAATCCCATTAGGGGAAAGTTTCGAAAAAGACCCAAATATATCCTATTCATACGCCTATTCATTCTTTTTCTTATGTGAATAGGGTACAATTTTTAACCTTTAGATATCACCATGAAAATTACTGAGTTGATTACTTACATCAAGACAAACAAAAAATGTATTACAAGTTTTTTTTTATTATTTGTTAACATGGACAAACGGTGCATAATCTAATTACGTATGTGCTAATTTGCATAAATACCACAACATGTTTAAACACTGGGTATAGCCAGGTGAAAATGTCTTGTTGAATCTTGTTGACACATAACAGTAAAATACTTAATGTTAAGGTCTGAATGAACCCATTACGGCTACCCATGAGCATTAATACACAGAGGCAGGAAAAATGTAGGCATGGACTTAAATTTCACTGCTATGATAAAATCCGTCTTTTCCGACCTGAAAATTATGCTCTCGTAAATCATGCAAATCTGCTTTTTTTTTCTTTTCTTTTTTTTGCGGGTCGCGCAAAGTACGGTTCGGGTATTGGTAAACATAATGACCGCTCACCACTGTCAGCGTTTTTTGTGCCTCTCATTCATGTCACTCCGCTAGTAGTCCATTCATTTGTCACGATGGAACTTCCTTCAAAGCAGAGCTCCACCACAGAGCATGCACTCGCTGCGGGAGGTTATCTAAAGTGTGCTAAGAATTTTGGACGTGTGGGGCGAACTATTTCTTTTCTTAGCTGAAGCCGACAACGGGACAAAATAAATGTAAATTGAGACAAAGTGGAGTTTCCTATTTTTGTTTTAACAAGTATAATAAATTCTGTAGTCTACCCCTTACATGACCTGGCAAGTGACATTATTCTAAAACGCATACGCATTAAACTCCCCCGACATGGTTAGAAAATACTGCCTCTAGAGCCAGCTGCACAACGAGAAAATGTCATAGCATGATCAGAATAGCATACGGAAGCCTTGAACCGCAACGAAAAAAGAAAGAAAAAAATCCGTAAAGAAAAAAAAAGAAAATAAATGAATCTAGTATTTTGAGATTAAAGTCAAAACATTTCGAGAATAAAGTCGAAACCGTACGAGAATACAGTCTTCCGTAGAAGTTGCGTGTGTGCTTGCCGTTGTTTCACATTGCTGCACAGGCATTCATAACGGTGCGCGTCCACTGGCGCAGAGCGAGTGTTTCAAATCCATTGCGCGCGCGTGTGTTTGTGTGTGCGTGTGTAAAGAAATGCGCTTGTTAAGTCGAACTGCCTCGGACATGGATCTACACAAAATAATAGCTTTTTACTTTTATCTTGGCTTTCAACAAAAGGAAATTCTACAGGTGGCAATCTACCAACATGGCATTAGGCTACCATTATAGGTCGTTATAAAATACAATATATTGGACGTTTGCACTGTATTTCATTAAATGTATATAAATGATGCCACTGTGTGTGTGTGTGTGTGTTTGTGTGTGTGTGTGTGTGGGGGGGGGGGGGTGTCATGGTAGGTGCGCTGTATATTTTCCTGCTTTTTTGTCGTTTGCCAATCACACCTATGATGATATTCAAATCTATCTTACCTCCAGCTCTGATAGGCCATCTCTGCCTGACTCACTCACTGCATGTATCAGGGACATCAACCATTGGATGTCCCTGAAGTTCCTCAAATTAAATGATAAGAAAACCGAGATATTAGTGATCGGCTCTACTGCCTCAGTCAAAAGGATGGACCTATCCTTTGATATTGATGGAATTCACGTTAAGCCTTCGTCATCGATTCATAACCTTGGTGTCTTATTCGATCCAACTCTATCTTTTGGCTCTCATATTTCTTCTCTTGTTAAAAACTCTTTTTTCCATCTTTGTAATATTGCTCGTCTACGATCTTCTCTCACTCTAGCTGATGCTGAAACCTTAATTCATGCATTAATCACATCACGCCTGGACTATTGCAATGCCTTATTTCTTGGTCTTCCAAAAAAACTGATTGCAAGATTACAGTATGTTCAAAACTCTGCAGCAAGAGTTCTCTCCTCCACCAGGTGTTCTGCTCACATTACTCCTCTGCTTCATAACCTTCATCGGTTACCCGTGGCATCACGTATCCACTTTAAGGTATTGCTTCTAACGTTCAAAGCATTAAATGGTCTTGCTCCCCAATATCCGTCTGACCTACTCTACCCTTACCACCCTGCCCGGTCCCTTAGATCAGCTGGACTTGGTTTATTGTCCATCCCTCGTTTCCGGTTGTCTACTGTAGGTGGAATTTAGTGTTAATGCTCCTCAGTTGTGGAATACCTCATCTGTGGCTACTTTCAAGACCCAGTTAAAAACATATCTATATAACATGCATTTTGCATAATGTGACTATATGTATCCTATGTGACTGTACTGTATGTGTGGGTGTTTAAATGTATTGTAATGTACAATGTAAAGCGACCTTGAGCTATGGAAAGGTAGCCTGGCAAGCCAGACCTACATCAAGATGTTAGGTCTGGAAACTCACCATAGACGTGGTTTAATCTGAGAGGCGGGATAAACGGCTGTCTTTCAAATTCCCTCTGCACGCAATAGGACAGCGCTTCAACCAACCAGAGCGTTTTCCCAACAGCAGAGCTAGTTGATAGATTCAACTTTTGCCATATCTGGCCAGCAAAACGACGAACACATCTTCCTTTTTTTAAGAATTTTTTTAAGAACTTAAGTGCTGTTCTTTGCTCTTTTATCAAAGAAAAACTTAACTCCAAGTCCTCCAGAGTCGCGGCCAAAGCCGATTGGAAAGACTGTTCTCCAGCAGCAGCCGCCATTCTTTGTTTTCAAGTGGCAGGAACCGTCGCAACTCTGTCGTCATTATGTTAAGCCCGCCCCACCTACTCTATACGCGACGTGATTGGCCTGACCCAATTTAGGTTTTTGCAGCTCGAAAGTCTATGGAGAGTTGCTAGACTACCCTGGCTGCAAAATACATTTTGCTGCCGCTAGGGTGCGTCTAGATGTCTAGGCTAATGGAAAGGCGCTATATAAATAAAACTACTTCTTCTTCTTCTCTCACAGAAATACGTCGCTTTGAAGATGACGATGAAGAATTGACCTGGACTCAATCTATGGGGAATTTTATTTTATTATTTTATATGATCTATGGACTTTTACAGTTATTAAATAATATGTGAGGATTTTCTCCTTGTCCTTTCAATGGCTATACAAGTCATTTCATCCATTTCAATTTGCTTTAACATTATCTCCGTTATGATTACTCGATATCATAATTTTTTAAAGTATACTGTAAAAAAATGTTGTTTCAACTTCACGCTGCCTTAAAATGTTAAGTTTAGTCAACTCAAATATCCGAGTTGTCAGTCGACTAAATGTACATTTTTAAGGCTTATGCTACTTTTTTAAGTTTACATCTTTTTATTTTATTTTCTTTTTTTTTTTACAGATGCAACTTTTTAGATTTTTGTTTATATGATTCATATCAATAGGTGCGTTGGACTTGATGCGACTGATCGGCATTTGACCTGAAGCAGTGCATGCTGGTTAGCTTGGAGGCAGTCTTGTAGCTGAGCGTGAGCTGCTGTTGGCCACACCGTCATAGTTTTGATTATTGGTGTTCTTGTCTGTATTATTGGTCTATAGACTGGAAACAGAAATATAGCCGGTGATCAGAGAGTCCCAGATGGTGCTTATATGCCCCTATGATGTTCGTATACTCCTGGTCTAAGATATTGTGGGACATTTCACATTTGGGGAAAGCTTGGGGAGAACTGACTTAAGATTGGCTTGGTGGAAATCTCCAGCAACAACAAACACTCAATGAATGAGTCCTTTTGCTTTCTCCAGTTAGAGTTCATCGTGTCTGAATCAGGAGAGGAATATCACAGAGCAGAGGTGGACAGTAACGAAGTAGATTTACTTGAGTACTTTACTTCAGTACACTTTTTGAGTATCTGTGCCCGGTTGCATAAAGCACCTTAAGTTTTTCCCTTAAGTATGATACTTAAGGGGCGATTTCCCCTTACCTAAGAGAATAACTTAAGGGTGTTGCATATAATCTCTTAAACGTTCTCTTAGGTAAGGGAAACATTTAAGTGTTTCACGACAGCGATCCTGGATTCACGTTATAAAAGTCTGTTGTTGCCATAGATACGCAAAACACTAACACTAGCAATTTGTCAGTTTCATCAAATAAAGTAGGCTAGGATATCGGAATGGATAAAGAAAACAAAAAAAGAAAGCCTAATTGGACAGAGAAGGAAAAATGCATTCTTCTTGACGAATATGGTAAAAGGTTGCAAAAATTGACCGTTGCATTTAAATGACGGGAAAGAGCCCCCGCAACCCGGTGTACCACTCTGCTGACAGGCGATTTATGCACGTGGAAAACATCTCCTAGCCTGGTAATATCAAACTCTGCTACTTCGCTTTGCTTCGTAGACAGAGGCAGATTAACTTCCACTGTAAACACATGTATGATGCGAAAACAAAACCATCGAGCGAAATACCGGAGTGAACATGGCTGTGAACGACTTTTGCAGATTATGTGAAGTAAATCTACGCATCCACGGTACAATCAGCGTCTACGTCACGGCTCTCAGCCCGCCCTCTGTTCGTTGATTGGCCGGCTGTTTTCAGGCCGGAGGAAAACAGGGAGATAGGTCGCAATCTCAGACTGAGTACAGAAGCGAACTGAAATTGAGCGGAAGTACGAAGTCTGACGTAGTAAGGCTAAACATCTCCCACTACCGTCTGAAAACTCCCAGTTGCAAAGAAACGCAGTGCTATAAGCAGTTGTAACACCGCAGGTAAAGAGTGGTTGCGATGTGTGACATGGTCAAGGTCGCCGTCTAGTTTGTTAGCGATGTCAAATATTGCGCGTCAATCAAATCGGTATTCTTGCAACATTTTTTCAATACTAAGATGGTCCAAAGGGTTCTCCCCATGGGCGTCGGAACCATTGTATATGGGTGGGACAAGACCCACCCACTTTTTAAGACCAATGATATTGGACCCACTCACTTTTATATTCAGCGCATATGTCTGTTCGCTTTTCAGAGCGCCGTCAGTCAAATCTATTCCACTTGAGGAATGCCCTAATGAATTAAACTCCATTTCCGCTGAATCGCTACATTATATTTCTCAACGAGCCGCAACTGACGAAAAAACCGCCCGTTGTTCCCTTCCAGTCAAATATTGCGTTGCAAACATCAATAACAGCTTTAAGTTGTCAATGCTGGCAAATGACTATGGTATCAGCAGGTTAATCCACGGATAGCTGTGCATTTAATGCACGACATGGAGGCGAGTTTAGTTTACTTGTTTAATTAAAAGGCATCAGAATACATGAAATGGCATTAGTAAATTTTTCTGGGGGAGGACCCACCCACTTTTTTTTTGCTTCCGACGCCCATGGTTCTCCCTATCCCTAAAAATTCTTCTTGGCACATAATGATCTTTCCATAAATTCAGCCATGTCGTCTTATTTTTGTCCGCGTTACTCTTAAGGTTACGATTTCCAAACCTTAAGTTATACTTAGGGAAATGACCGTTAAGGGGTTTTATGCAACACTTAACGCTTTTTAAGGGATTACTTAAGTGAAAAAACAGCATTTAAGGGAAATTCTAAGTGTTTATGACATTTCACTTTTTTCTGCAACACCCTTAGGTTTAAGGGAAACATAAGGGCGAACTTAAGGGAAAATTACACTTAAGGTGCTTTGTGCAACCGTGCACTGTACTTTACTCAAGTATTGTTTTTATCTGGAAACTTTTTACTTTAACTTAACTACATTTGAAAGACAATATCATACTTTTCACTCCACTATATTACTTTTGATACTTAAGTCATTTTAAAAACGAGTACTTCTGTACTTTTACTTAAGTATAAGTCAGTCTTGACTAACTTTACCCTGTAATGGAATGATATTTGACCAGTATCTGTACTTTCACTCAAGTAAGGAAGTTGTGTTTGTCCATGGCACAGAATCAGATCAAACACGGTTTACAAGCCAGAACAGTCTGAAGAAATATGTGGCTGGATTTCGATGTGAAAAGACTTTGACTACAGGAAGCATTTAAGAATTATAGAGGAAGGACTCTGACACAGTGGACAGTGACTGAACATGAGGAGAGTTTATACAGAGGAAGTGAAACTATCATCACTGTGAGCATCAGTGCAGTTACTACTAGATCCTGAGGGAATATAGTTAAAGTTCGAGCACATTCAACATGAGTTTCCAGATCTACTTTACAGATATTAGACACGGACTGGAGAGAAGAAGAGTTTCTGTGGCGAATTCAGAAGAGGAGTTCAGGAACACCACAGTGCAGGAGTTAAAGAGAAAACTCATTCCTGAAGACCAGCGTAAGTCCAACACTTCAGTCTTCTGTGTGCATTAGCTCACATATGTGAAGGAGATTGTGATGTTAACAAAGAAAATCTGTATTTGAATGTAGATTCAGCTCTTATTAACAGGGAAGCCTGCGACTGAGAAGTTAGCAAATAAATAACATAATTCAGAAAGCACATCTTAATGAGGAAAACATCGCTCTCTGATATGTATGTGTGTGTGTGTGTGTGTGTGTGTGTGTGTGTGTGTGTGTGTTCGCTATGACACTATGGGCCCTATTTTAACGATGTGAAACGCAAGTATCAAGCGCAAAACGCAAGTAAATTTGTGGGCGGATCTCGACGCAAATCTAAAATGTGTTGGTCTGAAGTCGCTTCATTACTCATAGGTGTGGTTTGGGCGTAACGTGAAATAAACCAATCAGAGCGACATCTCACATTCCCTTTAAGAGCAGGCGCGCTTGTTCCATGGCGGATTGCTATTATAACGGCGGATTTGCCAGGAGCGGTTCACAGCCGAGGAGAGCAACGTTCTCGTCCCGGCCGTAAAACACAGAGAAGTGACATTGGGGATGGAGAAACACACCCAGATTAGCTTCGGTTAAACAGGCGTATGATAATTTGGGTAAATGTGTAAGCTAGATTTATGCTTTTATAATAAACTATCGATCTATCTATTGTAATAATGTATGGTTTGCAAAAATGAAAACTGCTGCGTCTGTGTGTAGATGAGAGAATCAAAGTGTGTGTGTGTTGTGCACACGCTACATTATGGCCAAGCATGCGCCCTTAAAATAGCATCTGAATAACGCGCCACTGACTTTAGACGAGGTTTCTCCTGGTCAGTGGAGGAAGTGTTTTCTGAAACTGCAAAATAGCACCAGGGAACGTTTGCGCCGGGACACGCCTCCTCTTTTCGCTGAATCGCCCCCGGGAGCTTAAGTGCATTCCCTAATTTACCGACGTGTGTCTGTGGAGGGAAAAGTCCACCAGCGAACACTAAAACAACAGTTTTTTTTAGAATATGAGAATGACAAAAATGACATGAAACATCACATATTTTGATTCTTAATAGACCAGCCCTATTGTTACTAGGTAACCAAACTCTGTTGTTGTTATTACTCTTGAAATCACAAGGTTTCAAACCTAGTCATCTGTCTAGTTTCATTTCCTCTATTTATTTATACACACACACACACACAAAGTCACAAGTTTTCCCTTGGTTTCGAACAGTAAATTTTGTTCAAGTGTTAGAATGTTAGATGTTAGTTATGATTAGTTTAAAAGACAGTTTACTGTTTTACTAATTAAAAAATCTATCAAATGTGTCGATTAAATTAAAAATCAACATATCACATATTTTAAAATATTACATAATTCATTGAAGCATTTTTGTCATGTCTAATACACCGACCAATCAAGAAGTATTCAAGACATATGTATGTATATTGATACACAGTTTTCTATGCAGTAAACATAATTATGCTAGCATAGATAATTATGCAGCAATAGCATAATAGCACAGTACTACTGGTAAAAATTTTGGACACTACTATTTTAATGTTTTTTTTTTTTTTTTTTTTTTTTTAAGAAGTCTCTTATGCACATCAAGCCTGCATTTATTTGATCAAAAATACAGAAAAAAATTATTACAATTAAAAATAATAATTTTCTATTTTAATATACTTAAAAAAATAATAATTTATTTCTGTGATGCAAAGCTGGATTGTCAACAGCCATTACTCCAGTCTTTAGTGTCACATGATTCTTCAGAAATCATTCTAATATGATGATTTATTATCAATGTTGGAAAGTTTTTTATGTGATATTTTTTTCAGGATTCAAAAAGTTAAATAGAACAACATTAAATAAAAATATAAATTCTTTCATAAGTCTTTACTGTCATTTTTTAAATCAATTTAGCACATCCTTGCTGAATAAAAGTATTAATTAATGTATTTATTTATTTAGAAAGAAAGAAAGAAAATTTCTGACCCCAAACTTTTGAACGGTAGTGTATATTTGTACAAAATATTTCTATTTTAAGATTCTGTTCTTTTTTTAACTAAGAGTCCTGAAAAAAGTAACAAATGTTATAAGTAAAACAATTATTTCAAATTGTAGTAACATTTCACAATATTACAGTTTTTTTCTGTATTTTAAAATCAAATAAATTTGGCTAAATTAGGCTACTTTTATTATACTTATATACTTATACTTATATATATATATCCCTTTTTTACATTCGAGCCCCTGCCCCTGAGGAACTCTCTGCACGTCCCTGATGAGGAGAATATGTTGAGGTCATTCAGACCTGAGCGATTTTGTGTTCGTTTGTGTTGTTGTTTCGTCAAATCAAAAGTCAAAGTTCTGTGAAGGAAATTAATGTGAATCGATCTCAAGTGTCATACTGGAACAGATTCTGCTAAATGCTTTACATTGAGCTTAAAATGAGCCATGTGAGACATTAAATCACTACTAATATATGAATAGCATTTTACTCTTGGAACAATAGTGCTTGTGGTGCTCTTTATTTTTAAAAGTTTTATGATCATTTTCAGTTCCTGCGCATATAAAAAAAATTTCTTTTAATGATCTTGTCTTCAGATCTCCTGTAAATTGACACTTAAAGCTCCTTTCATTGGTGTCAGCAGACTGAGGGTATTTGTTGGCTACTGTACTATGTATGTTTGTTTCTGTGTTTATGATTTTAACCGTTTTTCTTACCATTATTATACTTGGAAGAATTTAAATTATTTATATTTGTTTCTATATTTCTAGATGACTGTATTTTAATGAAGAAGCAGAATAATGTTAGGATTAGCAATAAAAAATAACTAATGAATTGGCATCAGATACTGTATGATGAATAAATGGACAGACATAAATGCTTAGAAGTTTCATTTATTATAAAAACAAACTCAGTAATTGAAATGTTTGATTTTGGCAGATCAGCTTCTTCCACATTGGAATACACAATCAGTGAAGCTCCTCCCACTGTAATCACATCATCAGTGAAGCTCCTCCCACAGAGGGAGGGATTAATTCTCCAATAAATGCTGTAAATTCCCATCAGCCACAATTGAAGACGAGCATCAAAGCATCAGGAAGAGCTGAAATCTGCAAAAACTGAGTGTATTAAAGAGGACAGAGAGAACATGAGTGATCCAGAACCCTGCAGAATGAAACACACTGAAGATACTGAAGAACAAAGAGGTTGGTGTTTATTCTTCATTCATTCATGAAGCTGAAGAACATTCTTGTTAGAAACATTCAAGCACTTCATCACATTTAGATAAACAGTTAAACAATGAAATGGTACAGAATGTTCTGTTTTGTTTTGTTTTTTCAACAAAAGGGAGGTTTGAGACATTTGTATATTGATTGTCAACATCAGATCAAGCTAAATACTTTATATCTTAATATTTTATATCTGGTTCCTAATTTGCAACAACGTTACCAGAATTTTAGTCATTTTCAACAGTGTACATTTAAAAAAGAAAGAATAATCATAATAAGCTTGTCATGTTTTAGAGATTCTTCTTACAGTAACTTTGGTTACAGGGTTGATGAATGTGATTGTGATATATTTTTTAATGAATAAAATAGTAAACTGTATATCAAACTAATATTAACTAACATCTAACCTTACTTCCCTTTTCAGGCCTAACAAAACTAACACTCTGAAACACATTGTAGGCTACTGAAACGTTCTGTACTTTGGCTGAATGTATGGGTGCCTTTTGGCAAAAAAAAAACTCCTGGCTTTGGTTGTGTGAGTGTAAAAATAACAAAAAGGGGAAATGAAACTAGACAGATGACTAGTTGTTAGAACCTTGTGATTAACAATGAAGTAATCATTAAAACAAAGTTTGCTTTTTTTGCTTCATATTGCAAGGTTTACATATGAAGATCCAATCAAATTCATATCATTTTGCCATACCTCTCTATTCTATAAAAACTGTTGTATCTGTGTTTTCTGGTAGGATTCTCAATGGAAATTGTCTGAGATCCTCCGGCCTTGCTTCTTCTTGGGAGATTCTCTGAGAATTGCTCGAGTACTCTCCCGGCTGTGATTAAAGCATTTAGAGGACATTTGCTGAAGGCTGTTTGTCAATTATTCCTGCGCATGAAGCAAGCTAGTTAGGTGAACAGGTATTTAGACTCAGCTGAAGTCGACTGTAGACTTGCTGGAGTATAGACTAAATGTCGACTGCAGACATTAGGGGATGTCGATTTGTAGACGAGACCCAGATAGACTAAACATCGGCAGTTAACGTTAGGGGACGTTGATTTGTAGACGAGACCCAAGTACGTAGTTAGGTTTAAGGAAAAATCTACCACATGATCAACACTGTACAGTTTGTGTTAAAACTGTCCTCCCTTCATGCAGTAGAAAGAGCCCAGATGATGTCACTTCCTGGGTGTCACAGTTTTAAGAAATGCTCTGTTTTTGAAATGAGGAAAATCATGTCAGAAGTAACAAGGTTGAGTGAAACGTAGGACACAGATAATGCTAATAACAATTATTAATTTAAAACTAGTAAAAGCCGTGGCCACTCTACACTTTGAGCATGTTGAGTTTCTACAGACACTGCAACTGTCATGATGTAACCTCGGTTCCCTGAGAGTATGGAACGAGTATTGCGTAGCTAATACGGAAACCCCTTTCCTCGAGATATATTGAAGCTAATAATTTAAAACGCTGTGCAGCTGCACGGCGAACACAGTAGAGTGTCTAGCTCGCCCATTGGCTGTGCTGCGGCAACTGCACATCCTATGGCCAGGCGTCAAACAGGTGACTTGGCGCCAACTACGTCAGAGCGAGCCCAAATGGGTGTGGACTAAGCCCATAAATATTGCCCACACTGGCCATATAGCAGATTTAAATTTACTGAAGCGACAAACCCTGACAGATTGCAATAGTGCGGCAGGCTACGTAATACTCGTTCCCTACTCTCCGGGAACTGAGGTTACGTCAGTAACCGAGTACGTTCCCTTTCGAGAACGGTCACTTCATATTGCGTAGCTAATACACAGTGGGGACGCAATGTTAAACACCACACTATCAGCAACTGGCCGCCTAATTGGAACCTAGTGTAGCACCCCGAGGCCCACAGAAACAAGCCATAATAAAGTATTTTCCTTCAACTTAGGTGACATAACCGGCCCTGAGTCGGGATTCATGGATAGGGGCTAGTCAGCATTGACCCGGGACTGCAGGCAAGTATCATAAAATCCATGTCATAAAATCTGACAAATGTGGATGGTGTGGACCAGCCAGCCACCGCACAAATTTCCTGAATTGGCACACCACTGGACCAAGCTCACAAAGAGGTCATGCCTCTCCTAGAGTGAGCTCTAGCGCCTATGGGACAAACCTGGCCCATAGAGGCGTATGCCAGGGAAATTGCATCCACTATCCTTCTGGATAGTCTCTGCTTCGTGATCAGTAACCCCTTGGTGCAACCGCCGAAGCAAACAAAGAGCTGATCTGACTACCTAAACGGCGAAGAACGCTCCAAATAGACTTTAAGAGCTCTGACAGGACAGAGCAAATTATTTTCCCCTTCGTTTTCTTAGGGTGGAAGTGCTGATAATGATAACCTGAGCTCTGAACAGAGTTGAGAGCACCTTAGGTACATAACCATGCCTTGGCTTAAAGGGTGACACTGGAGTAACCTAACCCAAATTTCAGGCAGGAAGGGCTCACAGAAATCGCCTGCAAATCTCCCACCCGCTTGACTGATGCCAGGGCTAGCAGCAGAGCAGTTTTCAGCGACAGTGGTTTAAGATCAACCGATTGCAGCAGTTCAAACGGCGGACCCTTCAGGGCCCCGAGGATTGTGGAGAGGTCCAATGCTGGTATAGTAGGGGACCTGGGGGGTTCATCCTCCCGGCACCCTTAAGGAAACGAACAATGAAATTGTTTCTCCCCAGTGACTGGCCAGCCACAGGAGCGTGATAAGCTGCTATGGCTGCCACATACACTTTGAGCGTGGATGGGGAGCGACCCGCATCCTGGAGTTCTTGTAAAAAGGAGAGTATCGCTGACACTTCGCATGACTGGGGCTTGATGTTTCTGGCTGAGCACCAGCCAGTGAATACTGACCACTTCAGGGCATAGAGGCGCCTGGTAGACGGTGCTCTAGCCTCAGTGATGTTATTCAAGACATTTTCTGGGAGGTCCCAGGATACCCGTTGAAGAGCCACACATGGAGGGCCCATAAGTCGGGGCAAGGGTGCCAAATTGTCCCGTTCGCCTGTGTGAGGAGTTCCTTCCTCATTGGCATTGGCCAGGGAACAATTTCCGTCATCTGCACCAGCTCTGGAAACCACGCTTGGGTTCTCCAGAGGGGGGCTACTAAAAGGACTGGTCATCCGCTTTCCTTGATCCGTCTGATGACCTGAGGGATCATAGAAACTGGTGGGAACGCATATAGAGGGAGTCTGGGCCAGTGATGATCTTTGAAAAGAACGTTGCACAATGAGTGTTGTTTTCTGAGGCAAAGAGGTCGACCTCCGCCCTGCCGAATACACTCCATATCAGACGAACCGTCTGTGGGTTGAGAGACCACTCGGCTGGGGGAGTGTTGTTTCTCAATAGCATGTCCGCACCCAGATTTTGGACTCCCGGGACATGAGCGGCTCTCAGAGAGCGCAGGTTTGCATGCGACCAAATGAGGAAACTTCTGGCCTTGACGTACAGGTTGCCTGATCTGAGGCCACCCTGTCGATTTATATAGGACACTACTAGGACTAGGATGTGGTGTCCCCTGAGGTCTGGCAGAAATGCGTATAGGCCAACCAAACTGCTCTCATTTCCAGGTAGTTGATGTGTAAACTCTTCTTCGGGCTCGACCAAAGGCCGGAGGCAGATTTGCCCTCGTACAGCGCTCCCCAACCCTGGTTGGAGGCGTCTGTGAAAATAACTCTCATCCTGGAGGCCACACCCATAAGCACGCCCGACTGGTACCAGTTTTGGCTTTCCAGAGAGCCAGAGCTCTGATGCAGCACTGGTTCACCGTAATGTGCAGGCGTGCTGACCGCCACTCATGGGCTGGCACACGGTGCTTTAGCCAATGCTGAAGGGGGGCGCATATGCAGTAATCCTAGCTGGAGAACTGACAATGTAGTGGCCATAAGACCGAGAAGCCTCTGGAACTTCCTGAGGGGTGTGCGTGGACCTGCCCTGAAGGAGACTATCAGCTGATGGATAGAGAGAGCGCGCTCTCATTGTTGTAGAGTCAATAACCACGCCCAGAAAGATTACGTTCTGGCTGGGCAACAGTTTGCTCTTGGAAAAATTGACTTTGAGCCCCAGGCATTCCAAATGGCTGAGAAGCATGAATCTTTGCGTAAATAATTTGGTCTTATATCCTTTGACCTAATATCCTTGTTTTGTGTCTTGTGCACGTTTTCCCCTCTGGGTTGTGACGAGCCCGACACAGAGATAGAGTGACAACTGAGGGAGGGCCGCCTAGCATAGGGGGACCTAACACCCTTGTGTTGTGTTTTGTGCATATTTTCCCTACTGGGCTGTGTCAAGCCCGACATAGAGATAGAGTGACAACTGAGGGAGGGCCGCCTAGTGAAGGGGGAACGATTACCCGGGTGATGTGTTTGTAAAACATGCTCATTTTGTGCTTTATTATTTTCAGTGGAGCGTGTCTATGACGGGCTCCGACTGATTTGTAAACACTCATGTCTCGCTCTATCAGAGCTGCTGTGGAAGTAGTGACTATCTGTGGTGGCACACGCTTCGCAGCGGGCGCGCCGACTGCAGAAATAGTGTGCAGTATCAGTGGCGCGTGCCTTGTAACGGGCCTGGTGGCTGATTCGAGAACATTTCCAGCCACCTGTGAGCGGGAGGCTTGAAGGGGAAACATTTATTTCTCGCTGTTTGTGCTGCTGTGAGAACAGCGTTTGTCTTTATAGCGGGCCCCTGACTGCAGCTATAGTTTGCTCTGTTTGTTTGGATTGATAGAGGAGTGCAAGTCTCTCTCTGTAGAATGTGAGTCACGCGGGGCCGGCGTGGGCTCACCTGTTTTTGAACGCTCATTAATACTCGAACCTTTCTGTACGTAAGGAAGCTGGCCGCGAGCGTAGTGAAGAGCAGCATAATTTTCACCTGCTGCCAGAGCCGGGATTTGAACACGGGTTTCTGGCGCGAAAGCCTTAGAATCCACCTCTGAGCCACAGGGGGGGATTGTGTTGATTGGTTCTTTGATAAAGCAGCGTTAGTTTGCAGGGGGCGCATGCTTGTAACGGGCCCTTTCTGCAGTTAAAGCATCTACAGTTTCCTGAGCTAAGAGGGAACTGTGAGGATGAGCGAGCTCCCTTGAAGAAAGTTAGTGGGCTCACAAGTTTCTTACACTCATTGAGGGGCGCGTGCAAACCAGGCGCAAGTTATATTTCTCTCTTTGAATTATTTTGATGTATTGAAAATTAAATTTAATATTTTTTTCTTTCATGTCAGACCTGATGGAAGAGAGCGAGAAAACTGAAGAACTGAGTGAAGTGGAGGAGGAACATCATGTCCAACCTGGAGAAAAACCTTTGAGTCGCTCAAAGACTAAAAAGACATTTTTAAATAAAAGAAGAGCCAATAAATCTTTCACCTGCACTCAGTGTGGAAAGAGTATCACAACCAAACGAAGTCTTGAGCGTCACATGAGGATCCACACCGGAGAGAAGCCATTCACATGTGATCAGTGTGGGAAGAGTTTCCCATACAAACAAAATCTTGAGCGTCACATGAGGATCCACACCGGAGACAAGCCGTTCATATGTGATAAATGCGGCAAAACATTTCTTAGTTCATCAGACCTGAAGAAACACCTGACAGTTCATACAAAGGAGAAGCCACATTCATGTTCTGTGTGTGGAAAGAGTTTTTCACTGCTGCCATATTTACATACACATCAGAAAATACATACTGGTGTAAGAGAGTACATGTGCTTTGAGTGTGAGAAGACTTTCATTTCAGCAAACAGTTTAAAACTGCACCAGAGAATTCACACTGGAGAAAAACCTTATGAGTGTTCACACTGTGACAAGAGATTCAGTCAGTCAGAACATCTGAAAAAACATGAGAGGATCCACACTGGAGAAAAACCTTACAAGTGTTCACACTGTGACAAGAAATTCAATCTGTCTGCAAATCTGAAAACACATGAGAGGATCCACACTGGAGAAAAACCTTACAAGTGTTCACACTGTGACAAGAGATTCAGTCGATCAGAACATCTGAAAAATCATGAGAGGATCCACACTGGAGAAAAACCTTACAAGTGTTCACACTGTGACAAGAGATTCAGTCGATCAGAACTTCTGAAAACACATGAGAGGATCCACACTGGAGAAAAACCTTACAAGTGTTCACACTGTGACCAGAGATTCAGTCAGTCAGCAAATCTGAAAACACATGAGAGGATCCACACTGGAGAAAAACCTTACAAGTGTCCACACTGTGACAAGAGATTCAGTCTATCATCAAATCTGAAAACACATGAGAGGATCCACACTGGAGAAAAACCTTACAAGTGTTCACACTGTGACAAGAGATTCAATTTGTCTGCAAATCTGAAACTACATGAACGGATCCACACTGGAGAAAAACCGCACACGTGTGATCAGTGCGGAACAAGTTTCTCTATTAAAACTACCCTGAAGCGACACATGATGATCCATACAGTGGAGAAACCATATCAACCCAGTCTGACATCACGGTAAGTAGTTTATTTTCATGTGCTGAGTAACAAAGACTCTTCTGTGTAAGTTAGCCACACATCATCCTATAGCCAAATCTCTCCTCTCCACCAGCTGGAACTCAACCAGAATAATACTTTTACCACCGCGGGAACGGTAAAATTATGGGTGTGTATTTGCTGCCTTTTTTCAAAGTATGTGAGGCGCTACAATCACAGACTTTGAAAAGTGTCAGTTTATTCTCTCTATTCCGTAATCTGCTGGAACTGATTGAGAGCGATTGAGAGATGGTAGCAGATGAATTCAAGTGAAACATTGTAGTTAAATGAATTCATAATCACAATACTGAAATTACTGAAGTTAAATAAAATAAATTGAATTAATAATGAAAACATTTCAACATAAAACATTGCACTAGAAAAATATTAGGCTACATCAACGAGGCTTTGAAAGAGCATAAGACACTATCTTAACAGCATTCAGACGGTAGCTCTGTGGTCAATGCAACTGTCATGGTTCCTGTCTTGTGTTCCGCTTGTCTTGTGTGAACTTTTGTTGTTTCCTGTTCTGTGCCATGTTTTGTAGTCCTTTATAGTTTTTCTTGTTAATTAGTCATTGAGTTCATTTGTCCCAGCCGTGTCTCGTTTCCCTGATCTGTTCTCTGTGTATTTAAGCCCTGTGTTTTAGTCTCTTCCTTGTCTGTCGTTGTCGTGTTATGTTTGGTTATTCTGTTCCCGAATCCTGTTCCCTAGCCTGAGTCTGTATTTGTCTAGTTTTGAGTTTAAATAAAAGCTGCTGCAAGTAGATCCTGCATCCTTCCCTGCTTCAACCTGCATTTGTGACAGAACGACAGGCCAATTATGCATCTAGCAGCATTAAAGGGGAATCTCCAGCCAAGTAGGCGGCCACGCCTGATTCTTCTTCCCAGGATGGCTGCCGCCACTTCTGCCGAGCCAGAGACTGTTCACGTCACGTCTGCCGAGCCAGAGACTCTTCACGTCACGTCTGCCGAGCCAGAGACTGTTCACGTCAGCCCTGCCGAGCCTGAGCTTCTTCACGTCAGTCCTGCCGAGCCTGAGCTTCACATCACGCCTGCCGAGCCAGTGTCTCCAGACAAGATGGCCGCCGCCGAGCCAGTGTCTCTGGACAAGATAGCCGCCGCCACGTCACCTGAGCCCTCGGACAAGACGGTCGCCGCCAGGCCTGGACCTGAACGCTCAGCAGAGATGGCCGCTGCCACGGCGCCTGAGCCAGTGTCTATTTCTGAGCATAACCCCACAGATGTCCCCGAGAAAAATGTTTGGTGGGGCAGTGGGTCCCTTGATAGGACCATGGAGACCACGCCACCCAGGCCGCCTGAACTGTCTGGTCCGCTCTGGCCACCTGCACAGCCGCCTGCCACAGTCTCCAGGCCCTCTTCCGCTCCCCGGCCTGGCCCTCCATCCCGCCCCCGGTCCCACCTCTGCTCCACCACCCTCCCGGACTGTTTTCCTGGGGAGCGTCTGGAATTCGCTCCTTAAGTGGGGGGGCTATGTCATGGTTCCTGTCTTGTGTTCCCCTTGTCTTGTGTGCACTTTTGTTGTTTTCTGTTCTGTGCCATGTTTTGTAGTCTTTTATAGTTTTTCTTGTTAATTAGTCATTTAGTTAAAGGGTTAGTTCATCCAAAAATGAAAATTCTGTCAGTAATTACTCACCCTCATGTTGTTCCAACCGCGTAAGACTTTCGTTCATCTTCGGAACACAAATTAAGATATTTTTGATGAAATCTGAGTGCTGGATCACTCCTCCACAGGCTTATGGACACTATAACTTGCTGGCCCAGAAAATGTATTAAAGACATTGTTAATATAGTCCAAGTGACTCCAGTGGCTCAATCTTAAGTTTATAAAGCGACGAGAATACTTTTTGTGCGCAAAAACAAACAAAAATAACGACTTTATTCCACTTTTCATTTCCTTCTCTCTGGGCCTCGAGTCTTTTCACGAAGTGTAATAGCGTAGCGCGTCTGTGTTGCACATCACCACGTATCACACACATGACCAGCGTCGCCCAATAGTGAGCCTACGTGGTGACGTGCAACACAGACGCGCTACGCTATTACACTACGTGAAAAGACTCGAGGCCCAGAGAGAAGGAAATGAAAAGTGGAATAAAGTCGTTATTTTTGTTTGTTTTTGCGCACAAAAAGTATTCTCGTCGCTTTATAAACTTAAGATTGAGCCACTGGAGTCACTTGGACTATATTAACAATGTCTTTAATACATTTTCTGGGCCAGCAAGTTATAGTGTCCATAAGCCTGTGGAAGAGTGATCCAGCACTCAGATTTCATCAAAAATATCTTAATTTGTGTTCCGAAGATGAACGAAAGTCTTACAGGGTTGGGACAACATGAGGGTGAGTAATTACTGACAGAATTTTCATTTTTGGGTGAACTAACCCTTTAATTTGTCCCAGCTCTGTCTCGTTTCCCTGATCTGTTCTCTGTGTATTTAAGCCCTGTGTTTTAGTCTGTTCCTTGTCTGTCGTTGTCTTGTTATCTTTGGTTGTTCTGTTCCCAAATCCTGTTCCCTAGCCTGAGTCTTTAAATAAAAGCTGCTGCAAGTAGATCCTGCATCCTTCCTTGCTTCAACCTGCATTTGTGACAGAACGACAGGCCAATTATGCATCTAGCAGCATTAAAAGGGGAATCTCCTGCCAAGTAGGCGGCCACGACTGATTCTTCTTCCCAGGATGGCTGCCGCCACGTCTGCCGAGCCAGAGATTGTTCACGTCACGTCTGCCGAGCCAGAGATTGTTCACGTCACGTCTGCCGAGCCAGAGACTCTTCACGTCAGCCCTGCCGAGCCTGAGCTTCTTCACGTCAGTCCTGACAAGCCTGAGCTTCACATCACGCCTGCCGAGCCAGTGTCTCCGGACAAGATGGCCACAAGATGGCCACTGCCGAGCCAGTGTCTCTGGACAAGATGGCCACCGCCACGTCACCTGAGCTCTCGGACAAGACGGTCGCTGCCACGCCTGGACCTGAGCTCTCAGCAGAGATGGCCGCCGCCACGCCGCCTGAGCTGGTGTTTGTTCCAGAGCATAACCCCATCGCTGCCCCGAGAATTTTTTTTGGGGGGGCAGTGGGTACCTTGATAGGACCATGGAGGCCATGCCACCCAGGCCGCCTGAACTGTCTGGTCCGCCTGAACTGTCTGGTCTGGCCTGGCTGCCTGAGGAGAGCCTGGAATCCGCTCCTTAAGTGGGGGTCTATGTCATGAGACATAAGTGTTCATTGAATCCATTGTGAAAACGATTTTCCATGTCTAAAGACGTTTCCATTTTCAACACCAAATATAGGCAAATCCACGGACAACTAACAGGCATTAGGACGAACGTAAAGAGGGCGCTTGAGACTCGCACAAGTCAGCAATATTTCTGATGATTTATTGGCGTGAAGTTTCATGCACAATGACAAACAGGAGTGCAACATTCTCGAAAAACAATAAGCAGAGTGGACTGCCATAACATCAAGGAAAAACATTACTGCAGGCTTCAACATGGCTGTGTTTACGATTAGAAATGTCAAACAAATTTTCCCTACGAAGGCGACTGTACCCCGTAGCCCGAATCTGTATCTGTATGCATGAGACTGTCTGAATACCGGCAGAATAAATTTTTTTTAGTAAAAAGAGACACATTATGCAGAAGTATAATTTGCTGTTATGTGTGTTTGTCAGAACCTGCATTCGCTGCGGGCGTATCGTGACGAGCTGGACACGCTCCAGAGAAGGCCGTTAAAATCGATTCCCTATTTTCGTTTTCGAAACTTATGTTGGCTGGTCCAATCGATTGTGCAATCGATTTTCAAACGTAAAGTGACAGCCCTAATAATAGGCTATAAAATGCATTAATAGGCTAATATAAAAATTACAGTAGGGCTAGTCCATGTTTTTTTCGGGATTTGAACCCGTCATCTAAATGGTCGAAACGTAAGTTCTACCACTCGGCCATGAATTTACTCACTGAGAAATGCCCAAACGTTCGTTTCTCCAGTGTGTGTTCGCTCACATAAGCGAGAAGCGCTCTTCATTCGTCTCATTCCTCAATAGAATAGTAAAAATAATCAGCTTCATTGCACCTAATTTATTTTTGTTTGTTATTTTTGTTATTAATTTGTTTTTGTTTTTTTGTTATCGCGCTGCTCCTCCGGAGAATAGGCTTCTGTTGCCCACCGACGTCAAGGCCTACAATATGAAATATTGGCTATATTGTTCTCGTCTCTATTTTTAACTTTTGATTCTATTTTTCTGTCCTAAAAAAAAATCTATTCTGTATACCATAGTTGTGGTATTTCATCCTTACTGTTAATTGACATTAACCCCACTTACATTTCAAAATGCGGCAATTTTTGCTGTTTTGCACATTATCCCTTTGCGCCACCTGGCGGTCATTTCGCAAATGACTTTGAAATGCGACTGGTCTATTTTTGCCACGGTGGTTTTGCCGCCTTTTTTGAACTGAAATCTGTGTAAAATGTTTTGTATTCTTATAATAGGAATCATATCTAAACTGTTCTCTCTGTACTTTCTGATAGAGCTGGAGAGTAAAGAGATCACAGATAACGCATGATTTACGATGAGAGGGGAAGAAATAGCCACATCTCAAATAAAGACTAATTGGTCAGAACTCATCCAGAAGGCTGGACAAACATTTGAGTTTAAAATCTTAGGACCCGAACAAAGCCTTAGAGTTTCGCTAGAGAAGATTCCAGAATGCATTAGAAGATACACTGTCATGGAGTAGCCATGACGGAGTAACCAGACAGACGAGTAACCATGTAGACGAGCAGACGAAAGAACTCAACTCAAGATCAGAAGAACATGGGTTAAACCGCTTCATTCAATCTAACTACTCGTCTCAATTTTCTTTCTCTTACTTAGTTTTCTTTTCTTTTCCATTGAGAGTCTCGGTTCTTAGTACGTTTAGCTGTAAGGTTTCGGTCAATGATTTGAATGCAAATCCCTCTTCCAACTTCAACGCTAGCTGCCATATCACCCTGTAGCCCAAGACTGGTTGCCCACTGAATCCCACTGTAACCCCCGTGTCCTGGCCTAATTCCACCCATTGGCCCCTGCCAATCATGGCCTCCTAATAATCCCAATCCACTGAATTGGCTCTATCACTCTCTCTCTCCACTATAGCTGGTGTGGTCATCCCACTGAATGCTCACACTGGTGGTATTGAGGAGAGATCCCCTGATATGATTGTGAAGCGCTTTGGGTGTACAGTAGTATATATGAAATCACTATATAAATGCCTCATTCATTCATTCATTCATTCATTCAAAGACTTTCCATCCATCCGCCAACACACCACGTGATTGACCGCTCAAGACATCAATCCAGATGTCTTCGTCATCAAGACATCAATCCAGACGAGACCGCCAGCCAATCAATGAACCCGAACACAGACAAAGGAAAACCCCTTTCAAGCAAAGGAACACAACAAACGCAAGTAGCCTCCAGACTCTTAGCTGAACTGGTGCCTTGATATAAAATTGAATAACCCGCCTAAGAAGCTATAGACGGGTTAAATGAATGAGTGATGGTTCGTTCAGGTCATGACTTATAAGTGCATATATTGCTTGAAACTATATTGCGAACTCCCTATGAATGAATTATTAATTCCATTTGACCCTTACACCTTTTCAGGGGGTGCTTAATAAACTGGTTATCCGTAAAACAACTCTGTCTCTGACTGTAATAAAGTGCACGCTCTCCCTTCCATTACTGTCGTGATCAGTAACGTTAGGCCTGTAACTCTGGAGACTGTAAGCTGGATCACAGACAGTTGGTACAGATCCATCCTCAAGTAATAACGAGAGTAAATGAAGACTGCCATGTTCATTCTCACATCCAACAACACAACACCTCAATCGCTTAGGAGACATTGGTGTCTACAGCTGCTCCGGCGTCGAAACACTGGCGGACTGTGTTTAGCTCACTCAGGCCGCGGGTCTACGCTAAAACTGCAGTGTCCATCAAACACCATGTAAAAGTGAATTTTGCATAACAGGTTCCCTTTAAGTCACATGATCAATGTCACTATGTTTTTAACATGTGATTAGCCTAGTTCAGAGTCTGAAATATTGATTATTCCTCTTGCATCATGTCTGTTAGAAATGAAACTTGTTTGTTTTTAGCAGAACTGCCAGAAAGCATCAGGAAGGAGAGGACAGAGAGAACCTGCCAGTGATCCTGCAGAATGAAACATCATGAAGAACATACTGAAGAACAAAGAGGTTGGTGTTTATTCTTGATTCCTCATTCATTCATCATGATGAAGAACATGCTGATGCTCACCTGATTTACATTGTTTCATGACCAAACTAGTGATTTATAACACACATCATCTTCATGACATTAAAATAGATCATAATTGTGCACAGCAACTTTGTCCACCAGATTTGATGGGATTAAAATGTCTATTGAACTCATCAGTGATCTTGACTTTGAGCTTCACTTTTCATTTTATGTTTGTCTCTCATTTGAAATCTCACTTGATTTAATGTTTCTTTTAGACCTGATAGATGTGAACAAGAAAGGAAAAACACCCTGCCCTCAAGAAAAGTCTCAAGGTTCACATGAGAGTTCACACCGGAAAGAAACTTTGAAATGTGATCAATGCGGGAAGAGTTTCACTGGAGCCTCCGTTCTGAAATCGCTCATTCTGAAGAAGCGCCCCGGAAAAATTACACCGGAAAAAAGCTTCCATGTTCAGGGAGCTGAAGAAGAGGCCGTAACACTTTCAACAGAGACATAAAACTGAAATTAATTTTAACTTGTTTATTGTTTGAGATCTGTCTCTGTTCGTTTTCAGTCTTAATTAAACTAATTGTCATTTTATCAACAGCTTATTGTTATTGTCCAATTTTATTTGCATCAGGAATAATTTAATAATTTTCAGTTCTGAAAGCCAAGCATTACGTTTGCTTCAGGGGCTTCCCAGCAAACACAGAACGTTCCACTAACGTTAGTATTTGGTTCCTGTTTGGTTATTGTTTTGGGAAATAAATAATAATGTTCTAGGAATGCTCTTTTTTTTTTTTTTTTGCAACAATAAAATAACTAGGGATGGCCACGAGTACTCGTTCATGACAGCGACGATCGATCATGAAAACGATGATCGCACTGACTTTAAAAAAATATTTGTCTATTTTTCTGATTGGTTATTGCAGCATTTGGGGCGGTACCTGAGATCTGATTGGTCAGCGTTAGACTGCACGCCTTCCAGACCGGCGAAATAAGGTGAAATTGGATTTGAAAGGCACAGAGGCCTGGAATCAGTTTGATCATGAAATACAGTTAAGTGCAAAATGTGCAGTGCCAATCTGTCACATGTGTTTAGAAAGGCCTATCGCAAATAATTTGTCAAGAAGCATATTAGTGATCGACCATATCAAAGGCCTTAGTGAGATCTATAAATATTGCACCAGTCGACATGTTATTGTCTAGGGAAGATGAAACATCATTTGTAAATTTTAGAAGAGCAGTTGTAGAGAAGTTTGGTCTGAAACCAGATTGATTTGGTGACAAAAAAGAGAAATCATTAATAGATTTGAATAATTGTTTAAATATTAGTTTTTCAAACACTTTTGCTATCCACCTTATTCTGCTCTAAACAATGCGCACTGCCATAACGACGACTCCGGTTGCCTACTTCCGGTTCGTAGCGCTTGACCTGTACTAGCAGCGAGAGAATGAGTTCAAGCTCCTCATGTGCTGTTGTTGGTTGTTTTAACAATTCAAAGAAGATTTCAAACTTTGAGTGTTTCGAGCATAAGATAAGAAGGAGATAATGTCTGGTTCCGTATCAGATACATTCAATAAAGTAAACGTTTAGAGTGCGTTAAAACTGAAGCATAAGAAAAAAAGTCGGAAAACTTTGCCCATTAATTAGATGTGCAAGGCAAGCAGGCAAGTTTTCGGGTTGTTATGGACAAGTAAAAATTACATTATTGTATATTATATGAAATACAATTATAATAAAATTCTAAGTTATGACTTAGAATTATACTTAGACTTAGAATTATACTGTACTGTTTTTATTTTTAAAACGATGTGTTGTGAAAAGTAAACATTTAGGCTCGTTTGACTCAGCTCACTGAAAGGTTCTTTTGACTCACGGCTCTTTAAAAAATAAATTCTTATCTCCTTCTTATCTTATGCTCGAAACACTCAGTTTCTAAAAAGTTTGAAATCTTCTTTGAATTGTTAAAACAACCAACAACAGCACATGAGGAGCTTGAACTCATTCTCTCGCTGCTAGTACAGGTCAAGCGCTACGAACCGGAAGTAGGCAACCGGAGTCGTCGTCATGGCAGCGCATTGTTTAGACTGAGCAGAATAAGGTGGATACTACTGATGACAGAAATAAGGTCTGTAGTTGTTGAGATCAAGTGCATCGCCACCCTTATGTATTGGTGTAACTCTGGCAGACTTCCACATTAATGGAACCACACAGGTGGATAACGATTAATTAAATAAATCCGCTAAAGGAAATGCCAGTACATGAGACGTGAGCTTAATAAACTTAATCTCCAGGCCATCAGGATCAGTCCCATTACCTGACTTTAGGTCAGAGATCGCCAGCTGAACGTCAGTAGGATTTATTGTAGCAAATGAAAAGGAGCTGTTAAGCTCATCTGCCAGACTATAGGAGAAATTGGAAAATTGTGAACTACAAATAGAGGAAAAGTGTTGGTTGAAAGCATTGGCAACCGCAGAAGGATCACTGATAACATCATTATTAACTTTGATTTTGGTAGCAATGCTTTTAGTAGAATTGTTGAATAAAGAATTAAGACTTAGGATTATTGAAGTTATTAGACAGAGAGTTAATAATTAATAATAATTCGATTTAGCATTTCTTGTTTTAGTCGTACACGTATTTCTTAATTGTTTATATACAGCCCGTATGCTGAGTCCTTTGACAGGCGGTACTTTCCCCATGCCTTATCTCTTAGTTTAAAAAGATGGGAAAGAGAGCAGCATACACACACACACACACACACACACACACAATCACAGACTGGCTAGGCCAAAACATAACAGAGTACAGATACCGTCTGCTAAGTTTCTCACTAGAATTACATGAAGTGAAGCCTAATGTTGAATAATTTTTCATGGAAAAATAAACATTTGAGTCAAGCTGAATCCCAGCCGTTAATGGTATGAAATAAGATGAGGTATTGGCCGATATCATTATAATAAAAATACAAATAAAAAAGATGGCCATAGCGAACTCTAGACACGCGGATCTCGGTTTGGATGATGGAAACTTTGCAACAAACAGAGTTTCTTTGCAACAAATAAAGGTTCAGTTCGTATTCGATTTGTTGCAAAATAACAGAGATTTAGGATTAGGGCATGAAGGCCAAAATTACAGTGGGGAGAACAAGTATTTGATACACTGCCGATTTTGCAGGTTTTCCCACTTACAAAGCATGTAGAGGTCTGTAATTTTTATTATAGGTACACTTGAACTGTGAGAGACGGAATCTAAAACAAAAATCCAGAAAATCACATTGCATGATTTTTAAATAATTAATTTGCATTTTATTGCATGACAAGTATTTGATCACCTACCAACCAGTAAGAATTCCAGCTCTCACATACCTGTTAGTTTTCCTTTAAGCAGCCCTCCTGTTCTCCACTCATTACCTGTATTAAAGGAGACATATCATGCTTTTAAATCGTTCCTTTTTACATATAAATCATACATTTGTAGTCTATATAAAGCGGAACTGCAATGCTTGGGTCTGGCAGAGGTTCAACTCCACCCCGTTCGGCCATTTTTGTAGTTTTATAGCAGAGATACGATTATCTAGCGGCACATAAACTTTTTATTCACACGTTATTAACAAAATGTCAACAACGGAAGACTTGTCCAGCCAGCCTTACATGTTCGAGCCAGAGTCGGAGCCGGAGCGAGATGAAAATGAAGACGACGAACCTGCAGAACAACGTCTTCATATGGATGTATCGCAATGGTGTGTTACTGTATTTACACATGAAACTTTGGTCTTCCGACCTTTTACCACCGTGTCGATTTATTTTGATTAATATGTGCGAGGGAGAGAGAGCAAGACAGCGTCTAGTTTGGAGACGGTGTCTTGTTTACATTTTCGCCTGGCTCCGAAGAGAGAGAGAGTGCGTGCGCGCGACCGGGTCTCTCTCTCTCTGCTCGTTCTTTCAGTTAAACATGCGCCCTGTCACAAGCGCAGCAGTTCATCTACATTAGACGGTGTAATGAAGCGTGTGGGTTACTACATCCAACAACCGAACATTTTAACTTACCCTCTCGTAACTTCTGCATCTTTTAGCTTGGACTACAAAATTGCAGCGAGAAATACAAATGGCGGATTGCTCGAAGTGTTGGGCTGGAAGTCAATGTCCTTATTTGCCAGTTCCGCTGCAAATACTGTGACATAATAGTTCACAAAACGTCATAGATAACAGAAAAATCGGAACAGGTTGAAAAATAAGGCCAAAACAGAAAATAAAGATATCAACGAAGCACCTGAAGAGAATAATTTCATCTTTTCTGTACTTCTAAACACTCCAAATATACAACAAAATGCATTTAAGGGCTAAAAAAGTGGATTTAGCATGATGTCCCCTTTAAAGACACCTGTCCACACACTCAAGAGTCTGGGTGTCGTCTCGATAGTACTCTGTCCTATGAGGCACATGTTAATAATATTACACGGTCAGCATCCCAGCATCTCCGACCATCCCTTTCTGTTAATAGTACTTTTGTTCTGGTGCATGCATTAGTTACTTCTCGAATTGACTATTGCAACTCTATGCTCAGTGGTGTCTCACAGAAACTCATTCACAAACTTCAGATGGTTCAGAACTCAGCAGCTCGGATCATTACACGAACACCTTTGAATGAGCATATAACTCCGGTATTAAAGAATCTTCACTTGCTTCCGATCAAATACTGTATCCATTTCAAGATTTTACTTTTTACTTATAAGGCTCTTCATGATCTAGCACCTTCATACCTGAGTGAACTCCTGCATGTGTATTTACCTACTCGATCCCTCAGGTCTTCTGCTTCTGTGACTCTTGTAGTACCATCTGTGCGTTTGACTATGATGGGAAGTCGAGCTTTTTGTTGTATAGCTCCGACAATTTGGAATACTTTACCACAAGATATACGTAATAGTCTAGTCTCTCAACTTTTAAATCACGTCTTAAAACTCATTTTTTTAGATTAGCCTATCCTGATTGATTTGAGTAATGTCAGTGGGTATTGATTTTATGTATTTACAGTTTATTGTGTTGTTTTATTTTCCTCTGTTTAATCATGTATTTTATTATTTTAAGGTGTCCTTAAGTGTCCTGAAAGGCGCCCACAAATAAAATGAATTATTATTATTAATCTCCCTCGGTCTGGGGCACCATGCAAGATCTCACCTCGTGGGGCATCAATGATCATGAGGAAGGTGAGGGATCAGCCCAGAACTACACGGCAGGACCTGGTCAATGACCTGAAAAGAGCTGGGACCACAGTCTCAAAGAAAACCATTAGTAACACACTACGCCGTCATGGATTAAAATCCTGCAGCACACGCAAGGTCCCCCTGCTCAAGCCAGTGTATGTCCAGGCCCGTCTGAAGTTTGCCAATGACCATCTGGATGATCCAGAGGAGGAATGGGAGAAGGTCATGTGGTCTGATGAGACAAAAATAGAGCTTTTTGGTCTAAACTCCACCCGCCGTATTTGGAGGAAGAAGAAGGATGAGTACAACCCCAAGAACACCATCCCAACCGTGAAGCATGTGTAACCCAGGTTGAAATCTGGTAATATATTATTAGTTCTGCTGCCCCTTTAAGAAGTGATCTCATGCCACCCCAGTCATGTGACTGTGCTTGGCCAATCGCGCAGTAGAGCACAAGTTTAATTAGGCTGCAGCTTCTTCCTCATTCAGAGGTGTGGGGAAGCTGATCGGCAGCTGTGGACAGGTTTGTGTTCAACAAACAATTCACTCTTTTGCTTGATTTATTCTTTTAAGTTAAACACATCATTGTAACTTTTAGAATAACTTAGTGGCTGCAGGGGATTGTCACCGTCACCAGATTGCCATATGTTTACTTAGAGGAACTGGCCAGGTTTTTTCTCTCTGTCTGGAGACGAATGATGGCGAGCCGAATTTCTATTGCTGGGAGCCTACCATCCGTGTAGCATCCACTGAATAGCCATCCTACTGGTCTGGTAGGAAGGTTGTCCACAGCCTGTCCCCCACACACTTCTCCATAGACTAGTGCTTCAACCCCACATACACATCCTTCACATGATGAACAATAACTTACGGACTTATCACTACGAACTTCCATAAAACCCTTGTGGGTTGTCGTGCTGGTCTTGTATACCATCTATTGCTGGGACAGTTTTTTTTCTTTTTGGTTTTTGTGTGTGTGTATTTGCTCTAATTTATATTAGTATATACTTGAACAACAACTACCAAGTGCACTTAACTATAAACCGGTTCAACTGCAGTCTGTAAATATTTTGGGATTCTTTTCTTTTTCTTTTCTTTCATTATTTCTATTTGTAAATATTTTGTTTGATTATTTTGCAATACATGGTACCTGCACCAAATTTAAACTTATGTTTCTGTGTTGTTACTGACCACCAGCTCCTGTAGACGAATTTAGACTTCTGTTATTTTACTAGCCTAAGACATATTAATATCGGTTAACCGTCTCAAACACCCGTTACACATGGAGGTGGAAACATCATTATTTGGGGATGCTTTTCTACAAAGGGGACAGGACGACTGCACCGTATTGAGGGGAGGATGGATGGGGCCATGTATTGCGAGATCTTGGCCAACAACCTCCTTCCCTCAGTAAGAATTTTGAAGATGGGTCGTGGCTGGGTCTTCCAGCATGACAACGACCCGAAACACACAGCCAGGGCAACTAAGGAGTGGCTCCGTAAGAAGCATCTCAAGGTCCTGGAGTGGCCTAGCCATTCTCCAGACCTGAACCCAATAGAAAATCTTTGGAGGGAGCTGAAAGTCCGTATTGCCCAGCGACAGCCCCGAAACCTGAAGGATCTGGAGAAAGTCTGTATGGAGGAGTGGGCCAAAATCCCTGCAGTGTGTGCAAACCTGGTCAAGAACTACAAGAAACGTATGATCTGGGTTTCTGTACCAAATATTAAGTTCTGCTTTTCTGATGTATCAAATACTTATGTCATGCAATAAAATGCAAATTAAAATCATACAATGTGATTTTCTGGATTTTAGTTTTAAATTCCATCACTCACAGTTGAAGAGTGTTCCTCCATCAGCCTCCGCTGCTCTTCGCTATATTGCGGCTCGTAATGGTAACCACGAACATCTGAGTCGAGCATCAGAATCGCATTCGACAGAAGAGCATTCATCTTTCAAAATCCTCTTCTTCCGCCATCGTCGTAACTTCACATCTGACTCCACAGTGCCTGTTAGCTTAGCTTCCAAACAAGATGGCGGATATTGCCTTTAGTTTCTGCAAGTGAAGTCCCCCCCACTGATCTGTAATAGGTCTGTAGCGTGAGTGGGTCCCAGCCCCTGGAAAAATGAGGGCCGAGTGTTTGTAGTCTCAACGCCTCTACAAAGAAATGGTATTTTTACATCATTATAAGCAGGAGCTGCAACACTGAAATCCGTATTTCTCCCGTCTCAGGGGAAAATGCACGAGCATTCAAAAATATGACTGGGTTTCTAACGATGCAAAGCAAATGGGTGAAGTGTCCCTTTAAGTTTATCAAGTGACGAGAATACTTCTTGTGCACAAAAATACCGACTTTATTCAACTCTTCGTGTTCTTCTGTGTGGGCTTCTGAGTGAGTTCACGTAGTGTAAAAGCGCAGCGCGTCTGGGTTGTACGTCAGAACGTAGGCTCACTATTGGCCAGCATCACACGCATCACACACATGACCAGCGCCGGCCAATGGTGAGCATACGTTCACGGACTTTCAAGCCATTCACACTTTTTCCATCTCTTCAAATCTCTAAATATTATTGTTATTTTGAATTTGATGACCAAAAATATGTGTCACAAAGCAGGTTGAAGCAGGGAAGGATGCAGGATCTACTTGCAGCAGCTTAACTTTATTTAGCTTAACTTAACTTATATAAGAACATAAAAGAAACAAAACACTCTAGACAAGAAACAGGACAGCCTAGCATATAGCAGCGACGACAGACAAGAAACAGGACAGCCTAGCATATAGCAGCGACAAACGACAAGAAACAGAACAGCCTAGCATATAGCAGCGACGACAGACAAGAAACAGAACAGCCTAGCATATAGCAGCGACGACAGGCAAGAAACAGGACAGCCTAGCATATAGCAGCGACAACCAACAAGAAACAGAACAGCCTAGCATATTACAGCGACGACAGACAAGAAACAGAACAGCCTAGCATATAGCAGCGACAAACGACAAGAAATAGAACAGCCTAGCATCTGTAGTCCAAGAGCTGCTCAGTTCAGCATCGTTCTGTTCACTGGAGGAGATGGCCTGACAAATAAGTCAATAGAAAAATATGTCAGTGAAAGTAACTGTGCAGAACTGAAGAAACTGATCAGAGATTGTGGAAACAGATTCCTGGTTCAGAGAATGGGAGTTAGTGTTTTAGCAATTCAGAAAAACTGTAAACACAAATCAAAATTTTCAACTAAACTCACAAAACCATTGACTCTTCTCAAAATCAAACAATTGTATGCAGTAAACTCTTTTTGCAATTACATAAAAAGCCTAGTAATTGCAACTGATAAGGTGAACATATTGGGCCCTATTAGGCCCTACAGCCTAGTTTCAGTCAATGGGCTCTTTTTTAACGATCTGAAACGCAAGTATCAAGCACAAAACGCAAGTAACTTTGTGGGCGGATCTTGGGCGCTATTGCTATTATACCGGCGGGATAAATGACTCTTGCGCCCGACGCAAATCTAAAAGGGGTTGGTCTGAAGTAGTTTCATTACTCATAGGTGTGGTTTGGGCGTAACGTGAAATAAACCAATCAGAGCGACATCTCACATTCCCTTTAAGAGCAGACGCGATTTTCCATGGCGGATTGCTATTGTTACGGCGGATTTGCCAGGAGCGGTTCACAGCCGAGGAGAGCAAAGCTCTCGTCACGGCCGTAAAAGAGAGAGAAGTGACATTGGGGATGGAGAAACACACCCAGATAAGCTTCGGTTAAACAGGCGTATGATAATTTGGGTAAATGTGTAAGCTAGATGTATGCTTTTATAATAAATTGTCTATCTATCTATCTATCTATCTATTGTAATAATGTATGATTTGCAAAAATGAAAACTGCTGCTTCTGTGTAGATGAGAGAATCAAAGTGTGTGTGTGTTGTGCACACGCTACATTGATTATGGCCAAGCATGCGCCCTTAAAATAGCATATGAATAACATGCGCAACGCACCACTGACTTTAGACGAGGTTTCTCCTGGTCAGTGACGGAATTGTTTTCTGAAACTGCAAAATAGCACCAGGGAACGTTTGCGCCAGAACACGCCTCCTCTTTTCGCTGAACCGCCCTGAGGAGCGCAAGTGTATTTCCTAGTTTACCGACGTGCGTCTGTGGAGGGAAAAAGTCCGCTGTGCGTGGGTGCAAAATAGGAATGATACATGCATCGTGTACAAAGTCAATTGCGCTGGGTGCAAGATAGGGCCCATTGTATTCTGTATGCACTGCAAGTATAGTATTTTACAGAATATTGAATATTAGGCCTATTGAATGTCTATATATTCAGCACTTGTCACAAATCTCTTAGCATTTTTAAATCTTACCTTAAAACTAATTTTTTATGGTAGCTTGTAATTGAATATTTGCATAAATCTTCCATTGTCCACATTTGATTATTGCAATGGCTGATTTAGAAACGTATGTGCAGTCTATTATTAAAGGTAAATAAAGTAGAGACTATTATTAACAAACCGGGAATGCTTTTGCTGTGGATCCTCTCATGTCTTTTCAGACTTTCTGACTGATTGAATCTCTGGTCACAGTGTGGACACTTGTAAGGTTTTTCTCCAGTGTGGATCCTCTCATGTGTTTTCAGATTTGATGACTGACTGAATCTCTGGTCACAGTGTGAACACTTGTAAGGTTTTTCTCCAGTGTGGATCCTCTCATGTCTTTTCAGAGTTGATGATCGATTGAATCTCTGGTCACAGTGTGGACACTTGTAAGGTTTTTCTCCAGTGTGGATCCTCTGGTGCCGTTTTAACTTGTTCGCTGAAATGAAAGTCTTCTCACACTCAAAGCACATGTACTCTCTTACACCAGTGTGAATTTTCTCATGTGTATGTAAATATGGCAGCAGTGAAAAACTCTTTCCACACACAGAACATGAATGCGGCTTCTCCTTTGTATGAACTCTCAGGTGTTTCTTCAGGTCTGATGCACAGAGAAATGTTTTGCTGCATTGATCACATGTGAACGGCTTCTCTCCGGTGTGGATCCTCATGTGACGCTCAAGACTTTGTTTGGTTGTGAAACTGTTTCCACACTGATCACATGTGAACGGCTTCTCTCCGGTGTGGATCCTCATGTGATTCTCAAGATTTTGTTTGGTTGTTAAACTGTTTCCACACTGATCACATGTGAACGGCTTCTCTCCGGTGTGGATCCTCATGTGAACCTCAAGACTTTGTTTGGTTGTTAAACTGTTTCCACACTGAGAGCAGATGAAAGATTTCTTGGCTCTTTTCTTTAAAAATATATTTTTAATCTTTGAGCGTTTGACATGACGTTCCTCCTCCACTTCACTCAGTTCTTCTCTCTCCTCGCTCTCTTCCATCAGGTCTGACATGAAAGAAAAAAAAATTATGAAATTAAAATTTCAGTAGATCAAAATAATTAAAAGAGAGAAATATAAAGTGAAAGGACATGAAAGTGAGCCCTGATGTAATAGTAGAAAGTAGTCAACTGTTATAAAATATTATGATAATTTGATGCCTTTTTATAAATTGATTATATGTTCTTGAAACTTTCCATGAATGAGGTAAATTTATCTTCCAATTATTATTTTTAAAACATTATAGGCACAAATCCCATGTTTATTTAGCAAGGCCTATTAAATATATTTGATCAATGACACAATTATCTAACATGATATTAACATTAAAATATACAATACTGCCATATTTTGACACCAACTTTGAGATTTATATTTATTTTACTAAAAACGTTATAATTATTAATGGCCGTTCACACTAGACTTCCATTCATGCGCATGTGAATGTGGGACACCAGAAACACAAGCTCAAGTGAATTACCCTGTGAGAAATAACACACACGTTTAGTATTCAAGTGGAGTGGATTGTTTATTTTTTATATTTGAATTATTATTATTTGTTATATGTTAAATGTATGTTTGTAAAGCTGCCGCAGAGTCAGTGGTGGGTAGTAACGAAGTACATTTACTTCATTAAATTTACTTGAGTATTTTTCTGAAAAAAAGTAAGTAGAGTAGATTTAAATGTGGGTACTTTTACTTTAACTCGAGCACATTTCTAATGAAAAAACTACTTTCACTTTGTTACGTTGGGTGACGTTCCTCTCATTACTTTATTTTAATGCAATACATGTTGTTAAATGCGTAGTTTATTCCAAGCGAGCTGTATCTTTTTTCTGGGCATGAGCGATGCTCAATTCACAAATGAATCACTCTTTTGAGTTGATTCTCTGTTCAAAGACTTCATCAAACAAGTTGGCAGATCTATCTAAATCAGTTCGAATGATTTGTTCAGTTTCCTTCACACACTGAATTGTCTGAAGCGGTTTCACACTCGGAGTTGTAACAGGAAGTTTTAAGAACGTCTCGGGTTCCGTCTGTAACCGTTAAACCGTCTGCATCGTTAAAAACGACTCTTTGGGGACGCTCCCTGAGCGTGCGCCTTTGAAGTATGAATGAAACTATTCCAATCCTGATTGGTGTTGCGTCATGACGTAACATGTGACGGCATACCCGGAAGTATAAGTAGACACCGGCACACACACGCGTTAGCCTCGTGATGAAGCAAGCAGCTCCTAGGCATGGAGGGGTGTGGCAAGGCAACGCAGTGTCTCGTTCCCTTCTCAGGGAGCAAGGGTTACAGACGTAACCCGAGACGTTCCCTTATGAGGGAACTCGCACTGCGTCGTTAAAAACGACTCTTTGGAGAACGAATACCCACTGTGCCACGCATCAAAATGCCTGCCCCTGTGTGAAACTGGTAGGCACATGCTAGGGCGAGAGTATTAGGAAGGTGCAGACTATAAAATCTGATAAAAGTGTGTGGGGTAGCCCAAACGGCTGCCTCACAATCTCCTGGAGGGGCACCCCCGAGTAGAGGGCCCTAGAGGAAGCCATGCCTCTAGTGGAATGAGCCCTTATGGCCAAAGGTGAAGGCAGATTGTGCACCTGGTAAGCCGAGACAATAGCCTGTACAATCCAGTTACTGATTGTTTGCTTGGATGCAGGGATCCCCTTCTTAGGTGACCCAAAACACACTAACAGTTGGTCCGACCTCCTCCAAGAAGAGGACCTCTCAAGGTAAATACTCTGACAGGACAATGCATGTGAAGTCTCTCTTCTTCTGCCGACACATGTGGTGGAGGATGAAATGCCTGCAGGATGATAGACCTTGCCACGTTAGAAGGCACCTTGGGCACATAGCCAGGTCTCGGATGCAAGATGGCCTTAACTCCTCCTGGGGCAAACTCCAAGCAAGCTGGCGAAACATGTTCTCTACACCAAGTGGAAAAGACATTCCACTTGAGGCCATATAATCTCCTAGTGGACGGAGCCCTAGAGCATGGTTTTTTAGAGCTAAGTATGGTTTCAACCACCCCGGCTGATAGACCAGCATTTAAGTACTGGACCCCCTCAGGGGCCATACCCACAGATTCCACAGCTCCGGGCGAGGGTGGAATATTGTGCCCTCCGCCTGAGACAACAGATCCCTCCTCAGAGAAATCTGCCACGGCGGAGCTATCAGGAGTGAAATGATGTCTGAAAACCATACTCTGGCCGGCCACAACGGGGCTACCAGAAGAAGACTGATGCCCTCCTGACGGACCCTCTCCAGGACCCCCGGGAGCAGAGCGATCGGGGGAAAAGCATACAGGCGAAGCCTCAGCCAGACCTGTACCATGGCATCCAACCCCAGTGGAGAACCAAAGTGGACAGTGGGACGTCTCTCGAGACGCAAATAGATCCACTTCCATTGGTCCAAACCTCTGCCAAATCAACTCCACCACATCTGGGTGAAGTCTCCATTCCCCGGGCCTCAGCCCCTGCCTCGACATGATGTCTGCTCCCTGATTCTGAACCCCGGGACATATATTGCTCTGATAGATAATATTTTCCCCTGGGACCATAGAATAATCTGATGCGCCAGTCTGGATAGAGGGCGTGATCTGAGTCCCCCTTGTCGGTTCAGATAAGCTACCACTGATGTATTGTCTGAACGTATCAGGACGTGATAACCTTTGATGTCTGGGAGGAAGCTCCTCAGAGCCCTGAACACAGCCAACATCTCTAGGCAATTTATATGCCAAGAGTGATGATGGTCCTGCCACAGACCCCTGGCAAAGCGGCCGTCCATGACCGCGCCCCAGCCAGTGAGGGAGGCGTCTGTCGAAACGGTTTTCCGGCGACATGACGCTCCTAACACTGGCCCTTGGGACAGGAACCAAGGTTTCTTCCATATTAATAGGGAACGAAGGCATCTGCATGTGACCCTGATTGTACGGAACGGATTTCCCCTCAGGGAAAAGCCCTTGGCTTTCAGCTACCACTGAAGGGGCCTCATGTGTAGAAGGCCCAAAGGTATTGGATGTTGGATGCCGCTGCCATGAGGCCCAGCAGTCTTTGAAATTGCTTTACAGTGATGGCCTGGCCTAGCTTTATCCCGGACACCATGGCCAGGATGGACTCGATACATGCGGGAGATATATGTGCCCGCATCGTAACCGAATTCCATACCACGCCCAGAAACGTGGTTTTCTTCGCTTTTTCTCGTGTTGAGCCTCAACCCCAGGTTCTGAATGTGGCCAAGGACGACATCTCGATGCCAAACTGCTATTTCTCGAGACTGGACCAATATGAGCCAGTCGTCAATATAATTCAGTATATGGATACCCTGAAGCCTCAGTGGAGCCAGAGCTGCGTCCATACACTTGGTGAACGTGCGGGGAGAGAGTGCTAGGTCGAACGGAAGAACCCGATATTGGTAGGCTTCGCCCCCGAAAGTGAACCTCTGGAATCTCCTGTAACATGGAAGGATGGAGACATGGAAATAAGCATCTTTTAGATCTTTTGTGACAAACCAGTCCTCGGATCTGATTTGATTCACAATGATGAGAATAGTGAGCATCTTGAACCTGAACCACCTCAGAGAACGATTCAAGTGCCTCAGATCTAAAATCGGTCATAACCGGCTGTACCGGCTGTAAAACCCGGACTCCCTGTCTGGAGGAGGAACACGTTCTATGGCCTCTTTGATCAGCAGAGAGTGTACTTCTTGTTCCATTACCCGAGCCTGCTCTGGAACCACTGCAGTCTGTACCACCCCAGCGAACTTGGATCTGTACCCTTTTTTTTATTATACACAGGACCCATGCAGATATATTGGGAAGACGTTGCCATGCTTCTACAAAATCTACTAAGGGAACCAGCCTATCGAGGCTGGCCTCGGGTATTTTTCGAGCACTGTTCTCGACCACCTGAAGTGGAAGACCGGCAGGAATTAGCTGAGACTGACTTTGTGACCATAATTGATGCTCGTTTACAAATTTTTTGGGACGAACGACACCGTGTGCATTCGCTGGAAATTGATGTGGCCCGAAGCCCTCAGGTCCCTCAGGTCGCCCTTCTAGCTAGAGGACTTCGGGTGAGGGCGTTTCCTCTTTTGCCAGGCTCCCGAGGGAGGGGCTCTAGAGGTAACGCTCTCCTTCTGTTCTTGCCGATATGAGGAGCTCGTTGACCAGCCTTCCAGGATTTACCGGTAGATTTTGAGCGGCGAGGGAGATACTGCTGAAATGCCGCAGATTGCTTCCTCGCCTCCTGAAACCTGTCAACGACAGTTGTAACTGTGTCACCGAACAGGCCAGAAGGTGAGAGTGGTGCATCCAGGAGAAAACTCAGCCACAGATGCCTCTCCGTGGCTACCAGAACTGACATGGAGCGGCCGATAGCACGGGCCGTCTCCTTAGTAGCCCGGAGAGACAAATCTGTGGCTCTTCGAAGTTCAGCAATATCTTCAGGTGTGGGTCCCTCGCCCTCATCTAAATCCTTCAATAGGTTGGCCTGGTATGTCTGCAAGATGGCCATAGTGTGCAGACATGAACCAGCCCGACCTGCCGCCATACCCCAACTCTCTCGCGCCTACCACATGGCTATAATCCACAGCAGAAGGATAGGAGACAAGAGATGAGTGGGGTTTTTATCCCATTAGGGGTGTGCGATATGACGATTTTTGATCGTGGACGATCAAAATGTCTCCACGATCTGCTTTACAGATTAACAGTGCATTAACGTTATATCAGTTGCAGTTCTGGTGCCTCCGTCTCAACATACTGTACAACGCGACGTATATTCACATCAAATGTTAACGCAGCGGAACGGGACACTGCAGTTCACAAAATTGCATAATTTGTATGTGCTTTAATGCCTATAACATGAACGTTTAATTCAACTCTTTGAAAATTGCACACTCTCTCCCAATTGGGACATTTACAACAGAAGAGGTCATTTGCAAGTACTCCGTTCTTGTTCATTTTCAGTAATATCAATCAAACTGCAGCTGGGTTGTTTTGATTATTAATAATAATAACTTAAAAAATACAGGTAAATTACAAAATTAAAAGTTAATTGAAAGTACAGGGTGGGCCATTTATATGGATACACCGTAATAACATGGGAATGGTTGGTGATATTAAAGTCCTGTTTGTGGCACATTAGTATATGTGAGGGGGCAAACTCCTCAAGATGGGTGGTGACCATGGTGGCCATACTAATGTGCCACAAACAGGACTTTAATGGCTCGTTTCCACTGAGCGGTACAGTACGGTACGGTACGGAACGGTACGCATTTATTTGCGTTTCCACTATCAAAAGTTGTGAATGGTACCAAAATGCCGAACCGTACCGTACCACTTTTTAGGTACCCTTTATATTGGGGTACCTAGCACAGTGGAACGGTACTAAAAGGTGGAGCTAGACTCACTGCAGGACGTTGATTGGTTGACAGAGAATCGTCACTTGCGCGTGCTACAAGAGGAATGACAACATAAGAAGCGCCATTTTTTTATATAAAGTTTAATATAATACTACTGTTACTGTATCACAAAATGTAATTTTAAGAGTTTTTCAGGCGAGAATGTAGTTGTTTAAAGCTCAAATCTGTGGTTTATTTATAAAGATGATTATTTTTTTCCCCGGTTGTGAGATCCATGCGTTCAGCGGGCGCTCGGCGCTCACGTTTCCCGGCTGGATGAGCCTTTCCTCGGCTAGTCCTCGGCGTTCGTCGCTGACTCCGACGGTAGTGGTTAAACATAAGATATAATTCGTTTTGTGTAGACCTAACGGGCGATCCTTGTTCCCGTGAATATATAATGAGTTCCCTGTCAATCGTTTTGGCTGAGGGCTAAGTTTAGTTAACGTTATTTGTGTTTAACTTTACTTGTAATGTTAGACTATCTAGCGCGCTGCATTTGGATATTTGACTGAATTGTTTGCTTTATTTCTTATTGTATAGCTTCTTGTACTTTACTTAAACTTTTATATAGGCTATTATTGATAAAACTGAAATTTTACAACAATAAATATGGTTTCTTGTCATTTTTATTACAAGATTATCACTGATGTTTATTGCAACATTTGTACAAATGCATATATTGCCTGGAATATGTTTATTTTATTTTATTTTTTTAAACGAAAAGAGGTAACGTTAGGGTTGTGTTTTAAATTTCGTTTTGTTATAAATAGAATAACGTATAACGTGCAGTGAATAATCAATATGCGTTGCGCATGAACCACATTTGTGTCCCTATAATGTTTAATTTATTTAAATGAAAACGAAAAGAGGCAGAGTGGTGTTTTATAACATATTTCGTTTTATTGTTGCTTAAAATGTACATACAGAGTAAGTTAACAGATATAACCGGAGTAGCAGAGCGAGCTGAGTGACGCTTTTAAGAACGCGCTGTACCATGTAGGAGTCGCACATGGCAAGTACAAACTTTGTGTACTTGATACTGAGAAAAGCCTAATGTCGGCGCTTGTCTTCTTGTGACAAACATGTCGAGAAGCAAGAACAAGATCTGCTGTATGTCATCCATTGTAGTTTACTATGTTCTTATTCGCGCGAAAATGACGTTGATCGAAACACCACGCCTATCAAGTAAGGGTACTGTTGGCAGTGGAAACGCTAGCCAGATCATGGTTAACAGACCCGAACCGTACTGTCCCGTACCGTACCGTACTGCTCAGTGGAAACGAGGCATTATATCACCAACCATTCCCATGTTATTACGGTGTATCCATATAAATGGCCCACCCTGTATGTTTTTTTATCCATTAAAAGTTTGTTTTTAAGCAGAGCAGATACTTCACATTTCATGTTTCAGAGTTAAACAAAATCAAGTAATTGCTATGATAAATAATACAACACCTGGTTAATCTTTGTAACGTTAATCTCCTCAGATGACATAGACGCCTGACAAACGTTATTGTTGTGATTAACGTTCACGCAGTACAGTGAGCTTTTCCCTCACCACTGAACGTGCTGCTTTAGCAAGGGTCCGTGAGGTTTCAGCTTTTATTTTCCTTTTACGTTTTCCTTTAAAACGGGTGCGACTGCTCGTCTGTTTCTGCTGTAAAACATGAACTCGCGATGCCTTGACAGTGGACAATACCGGCTTTTGTGACAAAACGTGTTTAGGGTTCAGTCAGTCTTGTCAGGCGTCCATTTCAGCTGAGGAGATTAACGTTATAAAGACACACCGACAGACAGTATGGTGAGTAAACGAAAATGTGATGTTACGTGAGAATGTGGAGAGTGCCCAAATAAAGCTGCCTTATATCCATATTTTAGGTGTGGCATCGATGCATCGTTATATCGATGTATAGTTACACCCCTAGTGAACACAACTACTGGAACATACAGTAGTTGTACGTATAGGAACATGCATAGGCCTATATATGATCCGAAGTAACTAGCTATTTGAGTAGTTTTTTCATAGTATACTTTTTACTCTTACTCAAGTAACTATTATGTTTTTACATTTATTTTTACTTTGAGTAAATATTTCTGTAAGTACTTGTACTTTTACTTGAGTAGTTCTTGGATCCTCTTCCCAGCTCTGCGCAGAGTGTGACGTCATATCACGACCATTGCAGTGTCTGTAGAAACTTCACATGCTCAAAGTGTAGAGTGGCCGTGGCTTTAACTAGTTTTAAATTAACACATTTTATTAGCTTTAACTGTGTCCTACATGTTTTACTCAACCCTGTTACTTCTGACATGATTTTCCTCCTTTCAGAAACAGAGCATTTCTTATGCTGCGTTCACACCGAATGTGAATTGAGCGTCTGGAGCGAGTGATTTCCATGTTAAGGCAATGTAAAGACACATTGACGCGCGTCTGGAGGTCCTGCGCCGCGATAGACACATTTAGTGTGGCGCGATGGACGCAATTTTTCATTGCGCGAAAGAGGCGAATTGAGCGTCAAGTGATTTTATTTCACAAATTTATTTTAGCGAATTCGCGTCTGACGCCAGAGTTGAAAAATCTGAACTTTGGTGTCTGTTCAAGCCGCGTTAACCAATCAGGAGCCTGCTTGCTGCTGTCACGTGGTGAAGTGACCAGTGTCCTGGAGGGAGATCCTCGCCAATTGGTCTCAGTCTGGAGTCCTGCATTTCATTGTTTAACTGTTTATCTAAATCTGATGAAGTGCTCGAATGTTTCTAACAAGAATGTTCTTCCGCTTCATGAATGAATGAAGAATAAACACCAACCTTTCTTTGTTCTCTTTGTACTTGAAGTGGGAGGAGCTTCACTGATGATGTGATTACAGTGGGAGGAGCTTCACTGATGATGTGCTTACAATGGGAGGAGCTTCACTGATGATGTGATTACAATGGGAGGGGTTTCACTGATGATGTGATTACAATGGGAGGAGCTGATCTGCCAAAATCAAAAATTTCAATTACTGAGTTTGTTTTTATAATAAATAACACTTCTAAGCATTTATGTCTGTCTATCTATTCATCGTACAGTATCTGATGCCAATTCGTTAATTATTTTCATTGCTAATCCTAACATTATTCTGCTTCTTCATTAAAATACAAGTATCTAGAAATAAAGAAAATAATATAAATAATTCTTCCAAATACAAATAATTATATTTGATTTTTATAACATTTAATACTTTTTTCATGATTCTTAGTTAAAGAACAGCATCTTAAAATAGAAATGTTGTACTAATATATACCTTTCAAAAGTTCAGTAATTTTCTTTCTTTCTTTCTTTTTAAAGAAATTAATAATTATATTCAGCAAGTAAGTGCCAAATTGATTAAAAGAAAAGTGACAGTTAAGACTTGTGACAAGTGACTTGAAATACTACTTGATCGGTCGGTGTACTATTCATAACAAACAGGCTTCAATGAATTGTGTAATATTTTAAAATATGTGATATGTCGACACACTACCTTTTATTATTGGAAAAAAAAGTTTAAAAATTGACGTCGAGCCATTTAGGCCTAACACACACACACTAATCCGGAGTGACTCTTCAGTCAAGTCCGAAGCAAGACAGTCACACACAAGTGACGTAACCCATAGCAACGCGTTATGGCAACGACACCTCAGACTGACAGAAACGTGAAAATAAACGTTAGGCAACTTTCATTTTGTACATATTGTCATGTTAATTATAATCAAATTCATTTTGTTTTATTAAAGTGAAGGGGCACCCAACCCCCAACCCCCCCCCCCCCCCCCCCCCCACTAACCCACCCACCCCTGCACGTAAATGTTTCAGTAGGAAGACGCCAGAAAAGACGCACAACTATCGCTGTGATCGATGAAAACAATACAGAAATGAGCCTGTCACTTAATCAAACTGTATAAAGTGTGTTTGATGGTTGTGTAAGTGTGATAAATACCGTGAACTTCTCTCCTCACCTCAGAAGAGACTCGACGCTGAAACTCACTGACTGAAGAGGCGCGCGCGAGCGGTGACGTCATCGGCCGCCAACTGTAGAGGATCGAAGACAATAAAAAAATAAATATATATATATATATATATATATATATATATATATATATATTGTATTATTATTATTTGTATTTTCTATGACTTGTTGTCTAAAGGTGTGATATTTGTCTTGTGAAGCATTGCTGTTTGCTGATATGCTGGAATGTTTTAATTTCATCATCATCAAAAAAAGAAAAAAAAGAAGACGCGCCAAAATACTATTCATGATGACACAACATCTATAGACATCAACAATAACAGAAAAAAAAACGAAAAAAAAAAACTGGTCTTTATTCCAGCTGCTCTTTCCAATAGAGTCTGGCTGCAGACTTGCACTTGCACTCTCAGACTTGCACTCTCAGACCTGCACGCTCAGACACCAGCACTTCCTCTGCCTGTGACGTCACTTGCAATCGACACAAATTAACAATAGGTTACTTGTGTAACCCCGGTTCTCTGATAGCATTAAGTGAGGTGTCTCACTATGGGATACGCCCCTTCCGCGGATTCCACAGAAGTCCTATTACATTACGCCAGCCCCAATTGGCTGGCAGACATGACGCAGTGTCTGGGCGTGGCTACCCCACCCCTCAGTATAAGAGGAGCAGCACTGCGTCATTACGACATTCAAAACAAGCACACCTCTTCCTCGCTTCACACAGCAAGGAGGGTGATCTGGTGAGACACCTCACTTAATGCTATCAGAGAACCGGGGTTACACAAGTAACCTATTGTTCTCTTTCAAGCATACGTTTCGGTGTCTCACTATGGGATATACTAACTCCCGTAATGCCAGATAGCCTGCCTCGAAGTCTCCTGCCAACCACAGCACCACCTCTAGGGCTGAAAGTTTCATGACTCAACTCCAACGCTCAAAACTCCATGCGCCAAAGTTTGAGCTGTAACATCCAGTTTATAAAACCTTGCAAACGTATGCGGTGAGGACCAACTCGCCGCTTTACAAATATCCTGTATCGTGACTCCTTTAAAGAAAGCCCACGAAGTTGACATTCCCCGTGTTGAGTGCGCACGTAAACCAGTTGGGGGCGCATGGCCCTTACTGGAATACGCCAATGAAATCGCCTCCACTATCCAGTGCGACAAGCGCTGCTTAGTAATCGGCTTCCCCATTCTTGGCTTCATCCAAGATACGAACAGCTGATCACTCTCCCTGAACCCTCTGGTTCTTTCTATGTAGATGCGTAAAGCACGCACAGGGCATAACTCATTTAGCTTTTGCTGTCTCAGTGAAGCAAAAGGTGGTGGATAGAAAGCTTTTAGCTCAAAAGGAGTGACAGAATTAACTACCTTGGGCATAAATGCAGGATTAGGCTTCAAAACTATCCCTGCATCCCCGGGCATGAACTGCATACATGCTGAATGCACCGAAAGCGCATGAATCTCACTTACGCGTTTCGCTGAAGCCAAAGCTAACAGCAGCGCCGTCTTAAACGACATTATTTTAAAATCAATCTTGTCCAGTGGCTCAAACGGGGACATTGAGAGCGCATCAAGTACCAGTGCTAAATCCCATGAAGGGGAAAGCGGTTTTGAAACTGGCAAAACGCGACGCGCGCCCTTCATGAACCTGCACACTAAAGGATGCTGCCCAATGGTTTTACTATCAAAACCTATGTGACAAGCAGAAATAGCGGCCAGATACACCTTAACGGTTGAAAACGCTTTTCCCTGGTCTATCAAATCCTGTAGAAATGATAGAACTATTGCCACTGAGCATTGAAAAGGAATCTCATTCTTAGCCGCGCACCAGCGCTCAAACACGCCCCATTTGCAGTCGTAGAGAGACCTAGTCGACGAAGCTCTAGCATTCTGTATAGTTCTGATGACATTGTCAGACAGACCGGTTGTGTTCAAATTTAACCACTCACAGGCCAGGCCCATAGTGCCAAGCGTTCTGGATGGGGATGAAGGATTCCCCCCCCCGCCTGTGACAGTAGATCTCTGCGTAACGGGAGAGACCACGGGTCTTTGTATAGCATACGTATGATCTCCGCCAGCCAGTATTTCCCTGGCCACCTCGGAGCTATTAAAATCAGCTTTAGTCCCTCCTCCCTCACTCTGTAGAGTGTTGGGGATATTAATGCTATCGGTGGGAACGCATACAGAAGAGTGCGGGGCCAGTCGTGTGCCAGCGCATCTATCCCCAGAGGCGCGCTCTGATCTTTCAGGGAGAAAAACAGAGGACACTGAGCATTGTCGTGGGACGCAAACAGGTCCACTGTCGCTCTGCCGTATAATTCCCAAATCTGTTCGACCACTTCCTTGTTCAATTTCCACTCTCCGTAGAGTGGATTTCCCCTGGATAGCAGATCCGCACCCTGGTTCATAACGCCCTGTACGTGCGTCGCTCTCAGGGATAAAAGATTGGCATGGCTCCACAAAATCAGTTTGCGTGCCAGCGTGTGTAAGGGAAGTGATCTTAGGCCCCCCTGCCGATTTATATATGCCACAACTGTGGTGTTGTCCGTTCTCACAAGAACATGATGTCCTTTCAGAAAAGGAAGAAAATGCTTCAACGTTAGAAACACGGCCAGCATTTCCAGATAGTTTATGTGAAGATCGGTCAGATGATGACCCCATCTTCCATTCACTATCCTGCCCTCGTGAATGCCCCCCCAACCGGACAACGACGCGTCCGTCGTTATGACTTTTCTGGTTCGAACCACACCCATAGGAACCCCCTGAACCAAGAAGGTTGGGAATCTCCACTGGCGCAGTGCAAAGACTGCCTCTGACGTCACTCTCACTCTCCTTCGGGAGTGTCTTAGTGGGTCCAGTCTCAGAGATGCTACCCAGCGCTGAAATTCCCTCATAAATAGTTTGCCTAAGGGAATAACCATTAGGGCTGAGGCCATCAGACCCAATAATCTGAGGCATGTGCGGAAGGAAACAATTTTCCCCCTCTGAAACTCGGCCAGGCATAGGGTGAATTTTCCCACCCTGTCCTCTGACAGTCGCGCTCTGAATGTCACAGAGTCCAGTAACAGCCCCAGATATGTTATAGACTGTGCGGGAGTCAAGACACTCTTTTCGGTGTTTAACTTTAAACCCAGTTTCTGAATGTGTTCCAGAAGCATAGTTGTGTGATTTTTCGCTTCTTGCTTTGACTGAGCTGTCACCAACCAATCGTCTATGTAGGTAGCGAGACGAATGCCCCTTTCCCTGAGCGGGGTCAGGGCCGCTTCTGTACATTTTATAAATACTCTCGGGCTGAGAGACATACCAAATGGTAGAACCAGGTACTCGTATGTTACTCCCAGGAAAGCAAACCTCAGGAATTTCCTGTGGGGTGGGTATATGTTTATGTGAAAGTATGCGTCTTTCAGGTCGATTGATGTGAACCAATCGCCCGGGCGCACCAGATTTAGGAGTGTGGCATGAGTGAGCATTCTGAACTTGTACTTCCTTAGGTATTTGTTCAGCGCACGTAGATCTAATATGGGACGAAGAGCACGAGTTCCTTTCTTTGGGACTAGAAAGTATCTCGAGTAAAACCCACTGTGGCTTTCCTCGGGTGGGACCACTCGTATCGCCCTTTTCTTCAACAGGGAGTTTATCTCGTCCTGAAGAACGGGCTTTAATTCTCCCCGCACCTGAGAATGAATTATCCCTTTGAAGTGCGGGGGGGACTTTGCAAACTGCAGCCTGTACCCGAATTGTATTGTCTTTAATACCCAGCGGGACTGTGTGCACTCTCGCCAGTAATCTATTTGTAGCGTTCTGGCGCCATCGTGTGGCTGAGTCATGAACGAGTTTGTGGTCTGTACTGCGCATGCGTGTACACTTAGAGTTTGGACTGAGTCTGTGTGGCTCATCACCTCTAAGGGCTCGAACGCTCCCCGAGGTGATGTTATAATGTGCTCTGTGAACATGTTTTGCAACATTTTTTGGGGAAATGTGTTTTGCAACATTCTTTGGGGGTACAGTGAAAACTTTATTGAGTTTTGAACATGAAAAGTGCTTGTGACTAGTGGGTGGGTGTGCACCACTGCACCGTGTCTTTTCCTTTTCACCGCTCTGTTTCCCCCGGCCCAACCGGGCGCTGTTTTCCCCACAGAACATCTGTGCACCGAGGAACTCGTCATGTGTTGAACGCTGAACGACTGAGGGTCGGGAGCTAGCAAACTGGGGGGCTGTTGACTCCCTCCCTTGGGGAAGACCGTGTCAAACTGCCTTCTTCTTCCTCCTCGCTCCCTGAAGATGGGGCTGGGGATGAGGCTGAGGGGCTGGCTGGACCGTCTGAGCTGCTGCTGGCGGATAGTTCTTCCTATGCCAGCCAGATCTCTGCTCTTGCACTCCACTCGGACCCGCTGCACTCACGATAGGTCTCTGCCGTTTCGGAATGCGAAAGCTGGGAGGTGGGCGGGCCGTAACCTGCGCGAAGGTCTGCCGGGGTGGCGGAGGAGGTGCAGTCTGTGTCTTTCTCGGCATACAGAGTTGCAAAGCCTCGTCGTCCCTCTTTTTCTCTTCGTATCGTTTTTGCATCAGTGTCAGAGCTGAGCCAAAAATGCCCTCTGGAACGACCGGTGCATCCAGGATGGCTTCTTTTTCCCTGTCAGAGAGATTAGCCAGATTAAGCCATCGCCCTCTCTCTTGGATAACCATTGTGGCCATGGCTTTCCCAGCAGCTTGAACCGCGCATCTCTGAAGACGCAGAGAGAGATCCGTGACAACACAGATCTCTTCCCAGTGTGTCTGACCTGGTGTGGTAGACACTTCGTCCTGCAGCTCCGCTTGGTATGCGGTCAGCAGAGAGATCGCGTTCATAGCCCTGGCAGAGAGCGCGACTGCTTTATAAGCGCGTTCCGTCATGCTGGACTGGAAACGGTCAGCTTTAGATGGCAAGGTCGGATTTGCAGCCGCCGTGCGCTTCGGTTGCAAGTGCGCGGCAACCAGTGGCTCCATGGGGGGCATTCGGAGCAGGCCTTCCTTCTCCATCCCCTCCACATCGAGAACGGAGCCGCCCTGCACTGGCATCTTGCTGGTAAACGGCTTGTCCTTCCATGTAACCGCGAGCTCCTCGAGGAGCTCTGGGAAAACAGGAAGGAGCTGCCGTGCTGCTCGTTTTGCACTCGGCAGCCTCTTCCCCTCATAGCGAGACTTTGCAGTCTCTGCTACCACGGTCGGCCACGGAATATTAAGTTTCCCTGCAGCGCGTTTGCACACATCTTGCAGATCAACACTCACGAGCGGGGAGGGTGGTGGCCCGCCCGCCTCTTCCATGGGTCCCGTCGCAGCGAGGAGCTGTGCCGGTTGTGCGGTGGTGAGGAATGGTGAGTCCTCGAAATCTTCCTCTTCGGAAAGAAGGAAGTCCGATTGCTCCTCTCCCTCGTAATTAAGCGCGTCCTCTTCCTCGTCCGAGCTCAGACTGGGTTCGGTAGGTAGAGGCATGCACACATCGAGCTGCTCACTCCAGGATAGAGCTGCTGTGGTGGGCAGCTCTACAGGGATGGATACCTGCGGGGTGGCAGCTGGCGCGGGGCTAGGTGTCATGAGGGGATCCATGCCAGACAAGCTAGCTTGGCGTGCTAGCCTGCGACGAAGGCTCTTCATGGTGAAGCGTGCGCAGTGTTCACATGAACCGGGATTTTCGATAGCCAATTGAGCATGTTTCAGCCCGAGACATGCAGAGCAGACCTGGTGTGTGTCTTTGCATGAAATTTTGTTCCCGCATGAACAGAGTCGCACAGAATCTCCCCCACTAGCCGGGACAGTCTGCATTGCTGCAGCCATCATAGTGTCGAACAATCCTTGCAATCGGCTGGAATGCTAATCGAAGGAGCCAGGCGAAAAACGGCGTGGTGGCCAGTAATTCGTCCGGAGGTTCGTAGAAGTTTGTAGGCTTCTGGTGTGAAGCGAGAAGAGGTTTTTGAATGTCGTAATGACGCAGTGCTGCTCCTCTTATACTGAGGGGTGGGGTAGCCACGCCCAGACACTGCGTCATGTCTGCCAGCCAATTGGGGCTGGCGTAATGTAATAGGACTTCTGTGGAATCCGCGGAAGGGGCGTATCCCATAGTGAGACACCGAAACGTATGCTTGAAAGAGAACCGGAAATATGTTTCCAGCAGTAAATGTTGTGTTATATAATTTATTTTTTCAGGAAATTAAAAAAACGGCATATTTTTTTTAGTTATTAAACATTGTATCGTTAAAGTTGGTATTATACCTTATATTGCTATCATAGAGGTTTTGTCGTTATGAATAGGATTTTGGTTCGTCTTCTTTTTTTTAAAATTGAAATAAATGACTCAAAAACATTGATTCCTGCATATCAACATACAACAGCAATGCTTCACAAGACAAATATCACACCTTTAGACAAATTAACATAAAGAAAATGCATAATAATAATAATACAAAAAAAACTAAATATTTATTGGCGCGTCTTCGATCCTCTACAGTTGGCGGCCGATGACGTCACCGCTCGCTCGCGCCTCTTCAGTCAGTGAGTTTCAGCGTCGAGTCTCTTCTGAGGTGAGGAGAGAAGTTCACGGTATTTATCACATTTACACAACCATCAAACACACTTTATACAGTTTCATCGATCACAGCGATAGTTGTGCGTCTTTTCTGGCGTCTTCCTACTGAAACATTTACGTGCAGGGGTGGGGGGGCTTTGGGTGCCACTTCACTTTAATAAAACAAAATGCATTTGATTATAATTAAATTAACATGACAATGTGTACAAAATTAAAGTTGCCTAACGTTTATTTTCACGTTTCTGTAAGGTGTCGTTGCCATAACGCGTTGCTATGGGTTACGTCACTTGCGTGTGACTTTTCTTGCTTCGGACTTGACTGAAGAGTCACTCCGGATTAGTGTGTGTGTGTGTGTGTGTGTGTGTGTGTGTTATGCGTTTTAAAATGAAAATGCACTGGTGTAACGTATAGGTATTCCACAGTCTGCTCGGAACCGATGCTCGAGCCCGATATGGGTCTTTCAGTGCGTTAGGCCTAAATGGCTCGACAGCAATTTTTTTTAAACTTTTTTTTCAACAATAAAAGGTAGTGTGTGTCGACATATCACATATTTTAAAATATTACATATTTCATTGAAGCCTGGTTGTTATGTATAGTACATCGACCAATCAAGTAGTATTTCAAGTCACTTGTCACAAGATCTTTACTGTCACTTTTCTTTTTATCAATTTGGCACATCCTTGCTGAATATAATTAATTTCTTTTTTTTTTAAAAAAAGAAAGAAAGAAAGAAAATTACTGACCCCAAACTTTTGAACGGTATATACTGGTACAAAATATTTCTATTTTAAGATGCTGTTCTTTAACTAAGAATCCTGAAAAAGGTATTAAATGTTATGTGAATATTATAATAATTTGAATAATAATCAAATATAAATATTTATATTTGGAATAATTATTTATATTATTTTCTTTATTTCTAGATACTTGTATTTTAATGAAGAAGCAGAATAATGTTAGGATTAGCAATAAAAATAATGAATGAATTGGCATCAGATACTGTACGATGAATAGACAGACAGACATAAATGCTTAGAAGTGTCATTTATTATAAAAACAAACTCAGTAATTGAAATTTTTGATTTTGGCAGATCAGCTCCTCCCACACTGGAATGCACAATCATTGAAGCTCCTCCCACTGTAATCACATCATCAGTGAAGCTCCTCCCACTTCAAGTACAAAGAGGACAAATAAAGGTAGGTGTTTATTCTTCATTCAGATTTAGATAAACAGTTAAACAATGAAATGCAGGGCTCCAGACTGCGACCATTTTTCCTGCCGGTGCGACCAAATATTTATTTAGGTGCCGCTGGCGCGACCACTACTTTGCCGAGCAGCGAATCCAAACAAAATAAAAGCAGAATGAAAATGCACTACTCATTTATGCTTCATGGACCGTTTACTAGTTCGGACCAATAATAGACAGCGCAGCGCCCCGAACTTGCAAGTCACGGGTCGATCTCGATCACGCGATACTGTTACTAGGAGATCCAGACTCTGGAGATCCAGTGAAGAAATCCACTGAATTCGCCCCAGAATTGATAAATCCATTGAGAGCAGAAGAGCGGCGTAGGGGTAATCGTCGCCGTACTTGGGTCCACCAGACCCTCCGGAGGCGAACCCAGTTTGGCGAGTTTCACCACTTGCTCCAGGAGCTGTGCCTGGATGACGGCCCCTTTTAGCGGTATTTCCACCTGTCCCGCGATCAGTTTGAAGACCTGTTGTCCCGCATCGGAACGAGGATCACCCTCCAGGACTCGCTCCAGACGCTCAATTCGCATTCGGTGTGAACGCAGCATAAGAAATGCTCTGTTTCTGAAAGGAGGAAAATCATGTCAGAAGTAACAGGGTTGAGTAAAACATGTATAACACAGTTAAAGCTAATAAAATGGGTTAATTTAAAACTAGTTAAAGCCACGGCCTCTCTACACTTTGAGCATGTGAAGTTTCTACAGACACTGCAATGGTCGTGATATGACGTCACACTCTGCGCAGAGCTGGGAAGAGGATCCAAGAACTACTCAAGTAAAAGTACAAGTACTTACAGAAATATTTACTCAAAGTAAAAATAAAAGTAAAAATCATAATAGTTACTTGAGTAAGAGTAGAAAGTATCCCATGAAAAAACTACTCAAGTAGCTAGTTACTTCGGATCATATATAGGCCTATGCATGTTCCTATACGTACAACTACTGTATGTTCCAGTAGTTGTGTTCACTAGGGGTGTAAATATACATCGATATAACGGTGCATCGATATAACGTCTAACGATACGATGCATCGATGCCACATGTAAAATATGGATATAAGGCAGCTTTATTTGGGCACTCTCCACATTCTCACGTAACATCACATTTTCGTTTCTTCACCATACTGTCTGTCGGTGTGTCTTTATAACATTAATCTCCTGAAATGAGACGCCTGACAAGATTGACTGAACCCTAAACACGTTTTCACAAAAGCCGGTATTGTCCACTGTCAAGGCATCGCGAGTTCATGTTTTACAGCAGAAACAGACGAGCAGTCGCACCCGTTTCAGCCACTCAGCACGCAGTATTCAGGTCAGATGTCACTTCGGAAAGACGCGCTAGCTAAGAGGAGTTTGGTCAAAGCGGACTAAAAGTGATCGAGGATGGAGAATTTCAACAAACTTGATGAACCCGTGATTTCTTCTTCAGGGCGTAAAAGGAAAATAAAAGCTGAAACCTCACGGACCCTTGCTAAAGCAGCACGTTCAGTGGTGAGGGAAAAGCTCACTGTACTGCGTGAACTTTAATCACAACAATAACGTTTGTCAGGCGTCTGTGTCAGCTGATGAGATTAACGTTACAAAGATTAACCAAGTGTTGTATTATTTATCATAGCAATTACTTGCATTTGTTTAACTCTGAAACATGAAATGTGAATGTATAATTTACATTTACATTTACATTTATTCATTTAGCTGACGCTTTTATCCAAAGCGACTTACAATTGCTATATATGTCAGAGGTCGCACGCCTCTGGAGCAACTAGGGGTTAAGTGTCTTGCTCAGGGACACATTGGTGTCTCACAGTGGATTCGAACCCGGGTCTCTCACACCAATTTCTTTGAATGTATAAAAAACATACTTTCAATTAACTTTTACTTTTGTAATTTACCTGAATTTTTTAAAGTTATTATTATTATTAATCAAAACAACCCAGCTGCAGTTTGATTGATATTGCTTGGAATGCACAGTAAAATAAAATAAACATGATTTATGAAAATGAACAAGAATGGAGTACTTGCAAATGACCTCTTCTGTTGTAAATGTCCCAATTGGGAGAGAGAGGGCAATTTTCAAAGAGTTTAATTAAACGTTCTTGTTATATATTTTGGTTGCATTTGAGAGTTAATAAAAACATAACTGGTTGTGTGAACATATTGAAATATCGATTAATCGATCGATATAGCCCTGAATTGAATCGAATCATAATCGTATCGTGGAATTTTTGGAGGTATTGGCAAATATCGTATCGCTGGCTGAGAGAATCGATATCGTATCGTATCGTGATGAACTGTCCGATTTACACCCCTAGTGTTCACTACTGAACATCTGAACACAAACAACGATCAAATGCACATCGACGGATCTTCTTCCGTCTGTTCTCCAAAACATGCAATCAAATGTATATTTCTGCAAGCATGTTTAAACTGGTTAACTGTGTCTAAGGCCCTGTGTTCACCAAAGCGTTGTTTTATGCGGCTGGCGTATTTTTCCAATTGTTTTCCCGTGTTTTTTTTTTATAAAAGGGGCGGGACTAATACCACACCGACCAATCGCCACATTCTGCTTGTAGCGGCAACCGATGACAACAAGCATAATAACGGAACAAAATAATTTCAAACTAGAGCCAGAGCAAATACTTTATAATCTATCGACATTTTTATATTGAAACAACACAGAAACAAAATATGTGTGAAATGAGATACTAGTAACACTTTGCGGATATTCAAGCGTCTCAACTGGAAAAAAAAATGCTGCACTGCCAAAATGCTCTCAAGCGCCCATAGCTAGGCATTTTCAGCAGAGCGTCTAGCGTTTTCAGCTAAAAGCGGTTTGGTGGACACACGGCCTAAGGCAGGCAAAGGCGTTCGTTTTCAAGACGATTTCGCACGCCACTGCGCAATACACACACATTACAGCGGGATGGTGGGTGTTCATTTCATAAACTGTGAACAATGGTAGCTTATTTAATGTATAAACAGGGTTCGTACGTTTTGAAAAAACCTGGAAAAGTTATGGAATTTGAAAAATGCAAATTCCAGGCCTGGAAAGGTTTTGAAAAAATAAAAATACCCAGAAAGTTTTGGAAAAGTCATGGAATTTAATTTTTTAATTTTAATTCATTTTTAATACAGCATAATATGTGATTAATACAAAAACTGTTTAATAAAAAAAAAAATTTGCATTGTCTTAACGTCCTTATATTCGGCCGGCATAACGTTCAGTTCACTTCCGATTCACTCACTTGTTGCGATGTTAACTTACCTGAGGCGAAGTCGGTGCTGACAAAAATGTAATTGAAACGCCAGGAAAGTGTCGATTTAACAATGTCTGGCTTCACTTGGAAACATACAAGACATGGCTCGAGAAGGTCCAGGACCCGAGGAAAGCGAGATGTGGACTATGTTCTAAGATAATTGACATCTCTCAGGGCTCCAGACTGCGACCAATTGGTCGCATTTTGCGACCATTTTTCCTGCCGGTGCGACCAAATATTTATTTAGGTCGCGCTGGCGCGACCACAATGTTGCCGAGCAGCGAATCCAAACGAAATGAAAGCGGAACGAAAATGCGCTACTCCTTTATGCTCCACGGACCGTTTATTAGTTCGGACCAATAATAGACAGCGCAGCGCATAGGGCGCAGCGCTCCGAACTTGCCAATCGCGGGCCGATTTCGACCACGCGACACTGTTACTAGTGAAGAAATCCATTGAATTCGCCTCAGAATTAATAACATAATCGCTGCGAGATCCAGTGAGAAACATACCGATTCGACGCAGACTGCAGAGTTCTCTGTTATAAACTATAGATATCAGATCAAACCGCGCTGATGTGGAAACCAGGATAAATACTTAGATAGAAATAGAGAAAGAAGGCTAAATAGAAAGAAGGCTTTCAGTCCACAAATCAGCAACATTCACCATGGATTCACTGTAGTAACTGTAACCATAATGTGACAGAAATAGTCAAACGCTTACAAGTACTAACTGTTACTCATCTTTTTCCAGCACTTCAAAACTATCATATATAAATGTTATTTTTAATGTGATGACCAACACATTTTTTGTTCATCCTTCAAAAAGTGTCTTATTTAAACTCTTATTCAAACACTTATTTAAAAATAATAAAATAAATAAATAACCATTGTAAACAGTAGGATGCTATTTTCACTCCCTAATTTTTTATTTTTTTTTCACTCAGTTTGCTTTCTAATTAATATTAAGACATTATGAATGATAATAATTAAAGTTAATTTCATCTACACCCTAAATTAAGCTTAGTGCTTTGTCAGCCCCAGTGCTACCAGATATTTTTTTGTAGAACTCAGTGGCTCCGGTGCCGCTGCCCTCAGATGTTAGTCTGGTGCCTGTGAACTTAAAATAAAACTGCACATTGTAATATCTGTACATTAAGTCTATTTATTATTAAATAATTTGTTAGTATTACAGTTATTTTGGGGAAAATTTGAATAATTGCATTGCAAGCTGATTTACGGTGTGCCCCTAAATTTTCTGCTTGCGCTCCTAAAATTTTCAGTCAGGGGCTACAGCGCTCCTAGTAAAAAAAGTTAGTCTGGAGCCCTGTCTCTAATATGGGAGAATCAGTGCTAGCTAGCCATGCTAAAGGCGCCAAGCACCAGGCAGTTGTGGCTGCGCGTGAAGGCTTGAGCATGACTATTACTAGCTTCTTTTCTCCTCCGTCGACATCGACCAATGTTAGGTCGATTGCAGGTTCTTCCATCATGAGTCAGACTGAAGGCACAAGACAAGGGACAATCTTAAATGTTACTAGACAAGACGCATTAAGGGCCGAGGTATTGTGGGCGTTAAAAGTCGCAAACTCCCACTATTCGTTTAAATCGTGCGAGGATGTCAGCGCACTTTTCAGCGCCATGTTTCCTGACAGTCAGTTGGCAGCCAAATTTGCGTGTGGGGAACGTAAGTGTGCTTACTTGTGTAATTTTGGATTGGCTCCTTATTTTAAACAGCTCGCTTTGAAGACAGTCGCTACACAGATGTCTTATGTACTTTTATTTGACGAGAGCCTGAATCATTACCTACAGACTAAGCAGTTAGACGTCCATGTCAGGCTATGGGACAGGCCCGAGGTGAAGATCAAATACATCGGTTCAGAGTTCCTGGGGCATTCAACCGCCAAAGATGTTGTTGAGAAACTCAGCAACTTGCTTTCACAGCTCGGAATCACCAACCTCATTCAAATCTCGATGGATGGACCGAACGTGAATTGGAAAGTGTTTGAAATCCTTCAAAAGCAGGTGCTTTTTGATGTGGGAAAGTCACTTATCAACATCGGGTCGTGCGGTTTGCATATACTGCACAATGCATTTAGAGGCGGATGTAAAGCGACTGGGTGGGACATTGAACATGGACTTTCTTGTCTCTACTGGCTGTTTCACGACTGTAAAAAATATGGACAAAGCGTCTGTGACGTCACCCATAGACTTTCTGTAGAACGGTTTTGAGGCCGTTTATGGGGGGTATGGGCGGCGCCATCTTGGAAAATCTTGTGAAATCCTAACCTCGCCCACCTTCTGGCCAATCCATATATGGGTAAAAGGGCGGGCTTTGTGTGAACCTGGAACGACGTCATTTTCGCACGAAGAAAGCAACATAAACAACAATGGATGACATACAGCAGATCTTGTTCTTGCTTCTCGGCGTGTTTGTCACAAGAAGCCAAGCGCCAACATTAGGCGTTTCTCGATAGCAAGTACACAAAGTTCGGACTTAATTGCCAAGTCCGACTGAGGAGAATGACTCCCGAGGACGCGAGTCTGGTTATTCTGCAAATGGGATGGGATCAGCTCGCTCTGCTACTCCGGTTATCTCTGTATGTATATTTTAGGCAACAATAAAACGAAATATGTTATAAAACACCACACTGCCTCTTTTTGTTTTCATTTAAAGAAATCTTAAACATTATAGCCACACAAATGTGGTTCAGGTAACGCGTATTGATTATATTCACTGCATATAACGTTAGCCTATTTATAACAAAACAAATATAAAACACAACCCTGCCTCTTTTCGTTTAAATATAATATAAAAATATTAAACATTTTAATATGGTCCAGGCAATATGTGCATTTGTACTAAACAACATGTTGCAGTAAACAACATTACAGATCATCTTCGTTGTATTAAAATTTTAAATGACAAAACTCGTCTTTTTTTGTTAAATTTCAGTTTTATCAATATAAGCCATTATAAAAGTATAAGTAAAAGGTACAAGAAGCTATACAAATAAAGCAAACAATTCAGTCAAACATTAAAGTCAGCGCTCTAGTCTAACATTAACCATACAACGGTAAAGTTAAATAGCTTATAAAGTTATGAAACTTCACTTAGCCCTCAGCCAAAACGATTGGCCAGTGAACAAATTATAGATTCACAAGACCAAAAATCGCCCGTTAGATATACACAAGACGAATTATATCTCATGTTTAACCACTACAGAGACGTCAGAGTCAGTGGCAAACGTTAGAACGACTAGCCGAGGAAAGGCTGTTCCAGGCGGGGTACTTGAGCGTTGAGCGTCCGTTGATCGTCTGGATCTCACAACCTGGATAAAATTGTCATAAATCTTTATAAATAAACCACAGATTTGAGCTTTAAACAACTACATTCTTGCCTGAAAAACTCTTAAAACTACATTTCATGATACAGAAACAGTAGTATTGTATTTCAACTGTATATTAAAAAATGGCGCTTCTTATGTTGTCAATCTCCTTGGCGCAGCCATGCTCGTTATAAGCTATCAATCAAGCTGTCAATCAAAGTTAACCACGCCCTTATTTGTCATACATTTTATATCTAAATACGATCTAAACTAACGAGTTAGAAAAAAATTCACCCCCCTCACAGTTGTTAGGCACTCGGAACCTATCGAAAAATACAATAAAAGTCCATGGGACCAACCTGTAAAAACATGAATTTATGCTGTGAAAACGGACATTTTAACATGGGGGTCTATGGACATTTGCTCCCTTTTTGGACCTCCCTCTAGCGGATTTTCGATGTATTGCAGTTTTTCGCACTTCGGGGTAGGCTTTATTTTTCAGATTAGAATGTTGCCGCTTGGTCATGACGTAACATGTGACGGCATACCCGGAAGTATAAATAGACACCGGCACACAAACGCGTTAGCTTTCGCTCTTCAGCAAGCGCTCTCTGTTCTGTCTGTTATATTTGGTGTTGTTTGTCACGTATATATCATTATTATGGTGAGGTTAGCAGTTCAAGAAATGTGTGCACCCCTGCCCTAGATATATCACGGGTGGGGACACACATCAGTTCTACCAGAAAGACTCGGGAGAATAAATACTGTGACAATTATCCATTTATTAACAACCCAGCAAGCAATAAAGTACTTTGGCATAGGCCCCGTCCATAGCTCGCAATCTGAGGGTCCGGACTCTGCATATCCTGCCTGAAGATGAAGGCAGAGGCGCAGCCGACCCCCGTGAAGTATGGAAGGGACCATCCTGGTGGTGGTGATGGGGAGGATGGAGGGAAGAATTAGACTTGGAGGTGGTGGGGAGGATGGTGGTGAATTGGAGCGTCAGCATCTGCGAACTCAAACATGAGTAAGTACCGATCTTTTATACCACGAGTGTGATAATGTGATTGGATAGATGAAAGGTAAAGTGACGTAACAATTAAGTCTTCCCGGCAGAACTTTATGCTAAAGCTTTCATTTATGTGTGGACTGTTTGGGAGTGCAGCACGCACTCTCTCTCGCTGCTTGCGGTCATCGTGAATCACTCCCTATCAGAGTGCTGCGCTCCCGCCTGGCTGTCTTTAATGATGATGGCCAGGCTCGCGTTCCCCGCGGTTCGGGTCCCGCATCCGTTGAGGCGGCGCGACGACTCAGATCGTGGGGTTCGCAAAAGGACCTTGCAGACGAGAATGAGACTGCTGCGGCACTTTCTCATTCTTCGTCTGAAGGTTCTGAAGCCCTTGTTCATGGTCCCCGCTGCGGCTTCTTCTGCCCGTGAGGGTCCGATGCTTGAGTTGTTTGCTTCTGAGGAAGTGGATGTACTCAGCAACGAGGCGGACGAACGTGAATTAGACTCGCCAGTTCACGTTCCCGCTTATGAGGAGCTTGTTGAGGTTGTGACGCGTGCAGTGGCCATGCTCAACATCAACTGGCCACTTGATAAGCAGGAAGTGCAAAATAAAAGCAAGTTAGATGAGCGCTTCCTGCAGCACCGCTCACAACTTCAGCGCCGGGGCTTACCATTTTTCCCTGATTTACACAAAGAGATCTCGAAATCATGGGATAAACCCCACTCATCTCGTGTCTCCTATGGATTATAGCCATCTGGTAGGCGCGAGAGAGTTGGGGTATGGGAAGATGCCGCAGATGGAGGAGGCTCTTGCCAGCTACCTCTATCCTGAAGCAACATCATCCCTAAAAGCCCCGGCACTGCCCAGCAAACCATGCAGAGATACCTCTGCATTGGTGGGCAGGGCATATATGGCGGCAGGTTGGGCTGGTTCATGTCTGCACACTATGGCCATCTTGCAGGCATACCAGGCCGACCTATTGAAGGATTTTAGATGAGGGCGAGGGACCCACACCTGAAGATATTGCTGAACTTCGAAGAGCCACAGATTTGTTTCTCTGGGGTACTAAGGGTACGGCCCGTGCTATCGGCCGCTCCATGTCAGCTCTGGTAGCCACGGAGAGGCATCTGTGGCTGAATTTATCAGGCATAAAAAAAAGACAAGAGTTTTCTCCTGGATGCGCCGCTCTCGCCTTCTGGCCTGTTCGGTGACGCAGTTACAACTGTTGTCGACAGGTTTCAGGAGGCGAGGAAGCAATCTGCTGCATTTCAGCAGTATCTCCCTCGCCGCTCAAAATCTAAATCCTGGAAGGCTGGCCAGAGCTGCCAGCCTCAGCCGTCAACGAGCTCATATCGGCAAGAACAGAAGGAGAGCGTTGCCTCTAGAGCCCCTCCCTCGGGAGCCTGGCAAAAGAGGAAACGCTCTCACCCGAAGTCCTCTAGCTAGAAGGGCGACCTGAGGGACATCTTTCAGGCGTAGAGGGCTTCAGGAAAGAGGACCTAACTGGGGTGCTAGGATCTCAGAGGGCTGTCCCCCCCGCACAGCGGAGCCCTCAGGAAATCGATGTCGGTTTCCTGCCGTCAACGACGCTTAGTGCCACATCAATTTCCAGCGAACGCACACGGTGTCATTCATCCCAAAAATTTGTAAACAAGCATCGATTATGGTCGCAAAGTCAGTCTCAGCTAATTCCTGCCGGTCTTCCACTTCAGGTGGTTGAGAACAGTGCTCGAAAAATAACCGAGGTGAGCATGGCAACGTCTTCCCAATATATCTGCATGGGTCCTGCGTATAATAAAAATAGGGTACAGACTGCAGTTCGGTCAATGCAATTCTTCACATGAGGCCCCATCAGTGGTGGATGAAAGCCAAGGGGTTTTCCCCGAGGGAAAATCCATTCCGTACAATCAGGGTCATGCTTCATTCCCTATTAATATGGAAGAAACCTTGGTTCCTGTCCCAAGGGCCAGTGTTAGGAGCATCATGTCGTCGGAAAACCGTTTCGACAGACGCCTCCCTCACTGGCTGGGGCGCGGTCATGGACAGCCGCTTTGCCAGGGGTCTGTGGCAGGACCATCATCACTCTTGGAATATAAATTGCCTAGAGATGTTGGCTGTGTTCAGGGCTCTGAGGAGCTTCCTCCCAGACATCAAAGGCTATCACGTCCTGATACGTTCAGACAGTACATCAGTGGTAGCTTATCTAAACCAACAAGGGGGACTCAGATCGCGCCCTCTATCCAGACTGGCGCATCAGATTATTCTATGGTCCCAGGGGAAAATATTATCTATCAGATCAATATATGTCCCGGGGGTTCAGAATCAGGGAGCAGACATCATGTCGAGGCAAGGGCTGAGGCCCGGGGAATGGAGACTTCACCCAGATGTGGTGGAGTTGATTTGGCAGAGGTTTGGACCAATGGAAGTGGATCTATTTGCGTCTCAAGAGACGTCACACTGTCCACTTTGGTTCTCCCTCACACATCCAGCCCCACTGGGGTTGGATGCCATGGTACAGGTCTGGCCGAGGCTTCACCTGTACACTTTTTCCCCGATCGCTCTGCTTCCGGGGGTCCTGGAGAGGGTCCGTCAGGAGGGCATCAGTCTTCTTCTGGTAGCCCCGTTGTGGCCGGCCCGAGTATGGTTTTCAGACATCATTTCACTCCTGATAGCTCTGCCGTGGCAGATTCCTCTGAGGAGGGATCTGTTGTCTCAGGCGGAGGACACAATATTCCACCCTCGCCTGGAGCTGTGGAAACCGTGGGTCTGGCCCCTGAGGGGGTCCAGTACCTAAATGCTATTAGCTGGGGTGTTTGAAACCATACTCAGTCCCTCCAGGATTTCACGATTTTTTTGTGTGATTTTTGCGATCAAAATGACTGATTTTGTGGTGGTAATTTCCAGAAATTTGCGAAAAAATTTGCGATTTTTATATTTTATAATTAGGACATCACATTTACCATAAAAGTATTATGTCAGATGCACAATAGTCATACATGACATAAATCACAAACAAAATGCATAAAGCTTGTTTATTTTGGTCTAATCAAATTCTCATCAAATTAACTTTTAAAACAACCTATGGGCACAACCAGGAACATCCATCCAAGAAATGATTTAAATAATCAAGTAAACACTCAGTAATGAAATAAGAACACAGGAACAAATAACAAAAAGAAACAAAACAGGACAAATAAATACAAGGATACAGTTACAAACAGTGGATAATTTAGGTTTTTTTTTAAATTGTGCTGTAGCTATTGTTGTTGCTTGATTAACATTAACAACACTGACAACAGCAGGTAAATTAGGTTACTGTCACTTTAAGACCTACTGCAGTAATGACAAACGTCCCAATCAGTTATTACAGATAGTTTTACGTAAATACTCGCCAAGATTAATATTTTGAAGTAATTGTTGCTATGTGTATTTGTTCAAGCGCTATAAAGAGAATTTACGCTGACAGGCGGTGACACGCAGTCAGTCACACACACACGCACGCACACACACACACACACACTGCAGTCAGGCAGCCACTCGGTCAACACAAAACAATTTACCCCCACTCTCGTGCATGCTCTCGTGTAATATATCAGGATATTGCTTAGCCCGCTCCTTGGCGCTTATGTGAGAGGGCAGGTGAGAAATTTTCTTTCGCCATGTTTCTGACAGACCGCTCACAGACATCACGCGTGCGCAACATCTGTATCCACGTAAAATGCATTGAAACTTTAATTAAACTAGAGATTTTTCAATTGGGTGATTATAATTTAATGTTTTGTGAGGTCTTTTTCATTTTTGTGATTATTTTGCGGTTAAATTAGGAATTATGCAGGATCGCAAAAAAATGCGACAATTTGTTGATTTTGCGTTGTATTCAGCGATCGCGGAATCGCGAAAAACTGGAGGGACTGCATACTTAGCTCTAGGGCTCCGTCCACTATGAGATTATATGGCCTCAAGTGGAATGTCTTTTCCACTTGGTGTAGAGAACATGAGTTCCAGTTAATCCAGAGATCCAGTTAACTGCCCGGTGGCTTCAGTTCTGGAGTTTCTCCAAGATCATTTCTCTGCGGGTCTCTCCCCGTCCACACTTAAGGTGTACGTGGCTGCCATTGTGGCTTTCCATGCACCACTGAGTGATGGGCCGCTGGGGAGGAACCAGCTGGTGATATGTTTTCTCTGTGGTACATGGAGGATGAGGCCGACAACCAGGACCAGAGTTCCTGCCTGGGATCTGGCGATGGTTCTTAAAGGGTTATCCTTGGCCCCCTTCGAACCACTTCAGTCGGCTTCACCTAAGGATTTGATGTTTAAGATGGCATTTCTCTTAGCCATTACCTAGCTTAAGAGGGTGGGACATCTCCAAGCCCTGGCAGTTTTGTCAGCTTGCTTGGAGTTTGCCCCGGGAGGAGTTAAGGCCATCTTGCATCCGAGACCTGGCTGTGTGCCCAAGGTGCCTTCCAACGTGGCAAGGTCTATCGTCCTGCAGGCATTTTATCCTCCACCACATGTGTCGGCAGAAGAAGAGAGACTTGACATGCTTTATCCTGTCAGAGTATTTACCTTGAGAGGTCCTCTTCTTGGAGGAGGTCTGTCCAACTGTTAGTGTGTTTTGGGTCACCTAAGAAGGGGATCCCTGCATCCAAGCAAACAATCAATAACTGGATTGTACAGGCTATTGTCTCGGCTTACCAGGTGTGCAATCTGACTTCACCTATGGCCATAAGGGCTAATTCCACTAGAGGCATGGCTTCCTCTAGGGCCCTCTACTCGGGGGTGCCCCTCCAGGAGATCTGTGAGGCAGCCGGTTGGGCTACCCCACACGCTTTTATCAGATTTTATAGTCTGCACCTCCCTAATATCCCCAGTGAGCGGGTGCTCTCACCCTAGCTTGTGCCTATCAGTTTCACACTGGGGCAGGCATTTTGATGCGTGGCATAGTGGGTATTCGTTCCCCAAAGAGTAATTTTTAACTATGCCGTGCGAGGGGTAACGTCTCAGGTTACGTCTGTAACCCTTGTTCGAGACACTGGGCGTGCACCTGAGACCCGCAGCGACGGATTTGTAAGGCTCTAAAAAGTGACTCACAGGGTCGCAAGACGATGTAAAGTACATGCATCTGATGAGTTTTATCGAGTTGATGTCAATAGCGTGCGCTCTCTGTAGGCATTCATATTTTGCCGCTATGTGGAAAAACTCACGCTGGCGTGTTTGTCGACCCCAGAGGATTAACTTTAGCCTAACCATAAATTGTGATTATATATATGATCACTGACATCAAGACGCTGCAGCGGTGGTGGAGTCCATGCAGGCGGTGCAGAGTTTGGCACTGCGTCGCTTTTCAGCACGATCTGTGTGGAGAAGCCCATTTCCACCTCTATTGCGTTGGAAAAGTAATCACGCATAAAATCAAGGTTTCACACTCGCGGTCTTCCTGGCCAAGTGCATGCAACCACTGGCGCCTAATTTCCAAGTCTGCTGGAAAGCTATGCAGTCCAGCAGTGCTGTTGCAACCAGCAACACTACACCTACGTACCCTCCTCACCACTATACTAAATACAGATAAATCTACGCTAACTTGAAGCTATCCTAACTGATTCAATACTATGTGTGATGAGCTAGAACCTGCTTACGTCACCTGCCACCGCTTACGTCACCTGCCACCGCAAACATCCAATAGGAAAATTCAACTGCAGTAGCCACTGTTCAACCTGAAGAGGGCAGCACTCAGACGTTTTTACACCATATAGTGTAGAATTAAAACACTTTATACCCAAATGTCAAAAAAGTTACTTGAATCAATGAACTGCACTAATAAAGCCCCATTCTTACAGATCATTAACTAAAAATAGTTGGTTTAGGGTTTAGTTACCCTTTTACAACATGTATTGCATTAAAATAAAGTAACGAGAGGAACGTCGCCCAACGTAACGAAGTGAAAATACAGTTTTTTCATTAGAAATGTACTCGAGTTAAAGTAAAAGTACCCACATTTAAATCTACTCTACTTACTTTTTTCAGAAAAATACTCAAGTAAATTTAATAGAGTAAATGTACTTCGTTACTACCCACCACTGACTCTGCGGCAGCTTTTTTACAAACATATATTTAACATATAACAAATAATACTAATTAAAATATAAAAAATAAACAGTCCACTCCACTAACACATACTAAACGTGTATGTTATTTCTCACAGGGTAATTCACTTGAACTTGTGTTTCTGGTGTCCTGGATTCGTGCCTATAATGTTTTAAAAATAATAATTAGAAGATAAATTTACCTCATTCATGGAAAGTTTCAAGGACATATAATCAATTTATAAAAAGGCATCAAATTATCATAATATTTTATAACAGTTGTCTACTTTCTACTATTACATCAGGGCTCACTTTCATGTCCTTTCACTTTATATTTCTCTCTTTGAATTATTTTGATGTACTGAAAATTAAATGTAATATTTATTTCTTTCATGTCAGACCAGATGGAAGAGAGCGAGGAGAGAGAAGAACTGAGTGAAGTGGAGGAGGAACATCATGTCAAACGCTCAAAGACTAAAAATATATTTTTGAAGAAAAGAGCCAAGAAATCTTTCACCTGCACTCAGTGTGGAAACAGTTTAACAACCAGACAAAGTCTTGAGCATCACATGAGGATCCACACCGGAGAGAAGCCGTTCAAATGTGCTCAATGTGGGAAGAGTTTCCCATACAAAGAAAGTCTTGAGCGTCACATGAGGATCCACACCAGAGAGAAGCCGTTCACATGTGATCAATGTGGGAAGAGTTTCCCATACAAAGAAAGTCTTGAGCGTCACATGAGGATCCACACCGGAGAGAAGCCGTTCACATGTGATCAGTGTGGAAAGAGTTTAACAACCAAAGAAAGTCTTGAGCGTCACATGAGGATCCACACCGGAGAGAAGCCGTTCACATGTGATCAGTGTGGAAAGAGTTTAACAACCAAAGAAAATCTTAAGGTTCACATGAGGATCCACACCGGAGAGAAGCCGTTCACATGTGATCAGTGTGGAAACAGTTTCACAATCAAAGAAAGTCTTAAGTTTCACATGAGGATCCACACCGGAGAGAAGCCGTTCACATGTGATCAGTGTGGAAACAGTTTCACAATCAAAGAAAGTCTTAAGCGTCACATGAGGATCCACACCGGAGAGAAGCCGTTCTCATGTGATCAATGCAGCAAAACATTTCTTAGTGCATCAGACCTGAAGAAACACCTGAGAGTTCACACGAAGGAGAAGCCGCATTCATGTTCTGTGTGTGGAAAGAGTTTTTCACAGCGGCAAAATTTACATGGACATCAGAAAATTCACACTGGTGTGAAAGAATACATGTGCTTTGAGTGTGAGAAGACTTTCATTTCAGCAAACAGTTTAAAACTGCACCAGAGAATTCACACTGGAGAAAAACCTTACAAGTGTCCACACTGTGACCAGAGATTCAATCGATCATCAACTCTGAAAACACATGAGAGGATCCACACTGGAGAAAAACCTAACAAGTGTCCACACTGTGACCAGAGATTCAATCAGTCATCAACTCTGAAAAGACATGAGAGGATCCACACTGGAGAAAAACCTAACAAGTGTCCACACTGTGACCAGAGATTCAGTCGATCAGAACATCTGAAAACACATGAGAGGATCCACAGCAAAAGCATTCCCGGTTTGTTAATAATAGTCTCTACTTTATTTAACTTATAATAATACACCGCACAGACATTTCTAAATCAGCCGTTGCAATAATCAAATGTGGACAATGAAAGATTTATGCAAATATTCAATCACAAGCTACCCTAAAAAATTAGTTTTAAGGTAAGATTTAAAAATGCTAAGAGATTTGCTGAATATATAGACATTCAATAGGCCTAATATTCAATATTCAGTAAAATACTATACTTGCAGTGCATACAGAATACAATATGTTCACCTTATCAGCTGCAATTACTAGGCTTTTTATGCAATTGCAAAAATAGTTTACTGCATACAATATTATTATTTTCTGTAATGTTCTGGATGCTGTTTTCTCCATTTGTTGATGTTGTGTCTAATGTATGATCTGTAGTGCTTATTTTATTGACTCGTGTGTGTATGATCTGAAAGCATTGTTTGATTTTGAGAAGAGTCAATGGTTTTGTGAGTTTAGTTGAAAATTTGGATTTGTGTTCACAGTTTTTCTGAATTGCTAAAACACTAACTCCCATTCTCTGAACCAGGAATCTGTTTCCACAATCTCTGATCAGTTTCTTCAGTTCTGCACAGTTACTTTCACTGACATATTTTTCTATTGACTTATTTTTCAGGCCATCTCCTCCAGTGAACAGAACGATGCTGAACTGAGCAGCTCTTGGACTACAGATGCTAGACTGTTCTGTTTCTTGTCTGTCGTCGCTGCTATATGCTAGGCTGTTCTGTTTCTTGTCTGTCGTCACTGCTATATGCTAGGCTGTTCTGTTTCTTGTCTGTCGTCGCTGCTATATGCTAGGCTGTTCTGTTTCTTGTCTGTCGTCGCTGCTATATGCTAGGCTGTTCTGTTTCTTGTCTGTCGTCGCTGCTATATGCTAGGCTGTTCTGTTTCTTGTCTGTCGTCGCTGCTATATGCTAGGCTGTTCTGTTTCTTGTTGGTCGTCGCTGCTATATGCTAGGCTGTTCTGTTTCTTGTTGGTCGTCGCTGCTATATGCTAGGCTGTTCTGTTTCTTGTCTAGAGTGTTTGGTTTCTGTTATGTTCTTTGAAAATAAAGTTAAGCTGCTGCAAGTAGATCCTGCATCCTTCCCTGCTTCAACCTACTTTGTGACGCATGTTTTTGGTCATCACATTAAAAATAACAATAATAGAGACGTGAAGAGCTGGAAAAAGTGTGAATGGCTTGAAAGTCCGTGAACTATTGGCCGGCGCTGGTCATGCGTGTGATGCTGGCCATAGTGAGCCTACGTTCTGATGTACAACCCAGACGCGCTGCGCTGTTACACTATGTGAACTCACTCAGAGGCCCACACAGAAGAACACGAAGAGTTGAATAAAGTCGTTATTTTTGTGCACAAGAAGTATTCTCGTCACTTGATAAACTTAAAGGGACACTTCACCCATTTGCTTTGCATCGTTAGAAACCCAGTCATATTTTTGAATGGTCGTGCATTATTCCCTCATTTTCCCCTGAGACGGGAGAAATACGGATTTCAGTGTTGCAGTTCCTGCTTATAATGATGTAAAAATACCATTTCTTTGTAGAGGGGTTGAGACTACAAACACTCGGTCCTCATTTTTCCAGGGGGTGGGACCCACTCACGCTACAGACCTATTACAGATCAGTGGGTGGGACTTCACTTGCAGAAACTAAAGGCAATATCCGCCATCTTGTTTGGAAGATAAGCTAACAGGCGCTGTGGAGCCAGATGTGAAGTTACGACAATGGCGGAAGAAGAGGATTTTGAAAGTCGAATGCTCTTCTGTCGAATGCGATTCTGATGCTCGACTCAGATGTTCGTGGTTACCATTACGAGCCGCAATATAGCGAAGAGCAGCGGAGGCTGATGGAGGAACAGGAGGCGGAGGCAGAAGACCTGCCTGGCGTGGACGAGGAGCCCGGACTGGCTCGAGCTGGGGCGGACTGGTGGTGCCTGTGCTCTCACTGTACGACTACAGACACAGAGATAGAGTCCGTCTGCTGCAAAGAATTTCAACGATGCCAATTTCAAGCTCTGGGTGTAGCTAGCCTTGTAGACGGAAGAGTGATTTCTCTGATAGGCGGATCGCTCATAGGCAGTGTTCTGGATTAATGGGAGTGGCTTGTGGAGCTGTGCATTGTGGGAGTTGTTGTTTAACATACAAATCCGCCCTAAAGTTACTTTCTGTCTTTCCTCGGTCAAGAAGGCACCAAATTCGAAATTTGTTACACTTCGACTACATATATGACCCACTTTCAATAAAGATCAATGTTCCCACGGGTGAAATGCTCCTTTAAGGTTGAGCCACTGTAGTCAATTGGACTATTTTAACGATGTCTTTACTAACTTTTCTGGGCTGGCAAATGCAATTACCCAGTAGCCTATGGAGGAGTGAGACAGCTCACTAATAAATATCTTAATTAGTTTTCCAAAGATGATGAAAGTCTTACGGGGTTGGAACAACATGAGGGCGTGTAATTACTGACTGAATTTTCATTCTTGGGTGAACTAACCCTTTAATAACGCTGACACGGACAACTAAAGCACATTTATCACCTGCAGCGCTTTGCTAGTTGGTTAGTACACTCTAAACCCAGATTTTGTGTTGATGAAACATTTTAATGAAACTTAGACCTGTGTTCTGTGTTTAACCCCCTTGGCGCGATAGGCTCACTTTTTTTCTTATCAGTGCAAAAGAGACTCAAAATACTCTGTTGACTTTGATCTTGCATACAAGTTTCATACATCATTCGCCGTCAGGACTGACGTGAAGTGCAGGCTCGGCAGCGACCATCTTGTCCAGAGACACAGGCAAGCCGCGGCCATCTTGTCCAGAGACACTGGTTCGGCGCTGGACAGGACCAGCGTTGAAGGCTCTGGGCTGGATGAGACCAGCGGAGAAGGCTCTGGGCTGGACGGGACCAGCAGTGAAGGCTCTGGTTTTGTTCCGGACCAGGACACAACGTACTCCAGACATCGGAGGACTGAATCCCTCCAATTCAGTCTTGTGGTGTCAGGGAGATCCATGGGACGGTTGAAAGTGGCCCCGATCCGGAACAGAGTTTTCAGGCTCTCGTCATCTACAGTGCTGGTGAGGGAAATTTTTACAAACTCTTTTAGAAAAAAAAAAACACAAAATCTTTGCTCTCCTGAGCATGGATGATTATTCTAACCTAAAAGAGTTTGCAGATTTTCTCTCAGACCTATTAGTCAATATCGATAAAGCATTAATTGTTGGAGATTTTAACATAAACGTAGATAATCGAAATGATGCGTTAGGGGCTGTGTTTACAGATTTATTAAACTCCTTTGGGGTCAAGCAAAACGTTACCGGACCAACTCATCGTTTTAATCATACACTCGATTTAATTATATCACATGGAACCGATCCAACCGATATAGATATCATTCCACAAAGTGACGATGTCACTGACCATTACATGGTAACTTGCATATTACGTACTCCTGTAATATATCATGCTGCGCAGCGTTATCGATTAGGCAGAACAATCCTTCCATCCACCATAGATAATTTTTCAAACTGCTTATCTGATCTGTCTCAGCTGCTCAGTGAACCCAAACATTTATATTTATTCCATCCAAGATGGCGCCGAGCATGGCAGCCGTGTTGCGAGCTACAACCAAACTTTGCAGTTTGTCGTCTGTTTTATTAGTAGTTTTGTTTTTTTTGTACTGGATGTTGTTAGTAAAACGGTCTACGATAGACACACACTTTTAAAAATCGGCTCATTCATCGCACATCGCAAACTGGACTTTGAGTTCTTGAAAGCTGGTGTTCTGGTTACAAACACCACATCAGAGCCCTTTATCTGGGCTGCACGGCCACGACCAAGGAAACATCGCCGAAAAAGGGGGAAGAGAGCCGGCGTCCTCGTCAGGCTTAGACGCCGTCCTCTACGACCTCCTCTCCCAACCATTCTGTTGGCTAACGTTCAGTCATTGGACAACAAACTTTGTGAACTGCGGGCGCGCATCTCTTATCAACGAGAAACAAGGGACTGCTCTATTATCTGCCTCACAGAAACCTGGATGTCGGTGGAAGTTCCAGACTCAGCCATCGAACTTACAGGGTTCTCCGCGCACCGCGCGGATAGAACAAAAGAGCTCTCAGGTAAAAGCAGAGGAGGAGGCGTTTGTTTCTTTATTAACAACTCGTGGTGTGATGAGAGGAACTTGCACTCTATAAGATCCTTTTGCTCCCCAGATCTGGAATATTACACACTTCTGTGTCGACCATTCTGGCTACCGAGGGAATTTACAGCGGTCATAATCACAGCTGTTTATATCCCCCCTCAAGCCAACACAGACCAGGCACTCAGGAAACTGTATGAGAATGTAAGCGAGCAGGAAACCGCACACCCAGAGGCAGCGTTTATTGTAATGGGGGATTTTAATAAAGCAAACTTCAGAACAAAAGATCCAAAATACTTTCAGCACATCACTGTCAATACGCGTGGGGATCGTGCATTAGACCACTGCTACTCTCTTTTCCGGGATGCCTACAAATCCCTCCCCCGCCCACCCTTTGGCAAATCAGACCACTCTTCCATTCTGCTCCTGTCCGCTTATAGGCAGAGACTGAAACGGGAAGCACCTGCCCTCAGGATGATTCAATGCTGGTCAGACCATTCGGACGCGATGCTACAGGACTGTTTTGAACGCGTTGACTGGGATATGTTTCAGGCTGCTTCTGATGACGACATCGAGGCTTACTCGGACACTGTAACGTCTTTCATCAGGAAGTGTGTAGAAGACGTGGTGCCGACAAAAATGATTCGCATATACCCCAACCAAAAACCGTGGATAAACAGTGATGTCTGAACAGCCTTATCAGCACGGACTTCTGCCTTTAACTCCGGAAACAAAGAGGACTATAAACAAACCAGCTATGATCTCAGGAAAACCGTCAAAGCCGCCAAACAACAATACAAGGTAAAAATTGAAGGACAATTCAACACCAATAACGCAAGAAGCATGTGGCAGGGCATAAATAACATCACAGACATTAAAGGGAAAAAACCCGTCACTGGAAACATTGCCGCCACTCTACTGGACGAGCTGAACCAGTTTTACGCTCGTTTTGAGGCTCACAACATCGCCCACACAGAGATAGTACCTGCACATGTCACAGAGGAGATCAGTGTACTCTCCGTCTCTGTCGCGGATGTAGCTCGATCGTTTCGTCGGGTGAATATCCGCAAGGCTGCGGGTCCAGATGGTATTCCAGGTCGCGTACTCAGGTCATGCGCAGACCAACTAGCCGGGGTCTTTACAGACATCTTCAATCTCTCCCTCTCTCTGTCCGTGGTTCCTTCATGTTTCAAAAAATCCATAATTGTGCCCATTCCAAAGAAAACTAAAATCAAATGCTTGAATGACTGGCGGCCTGTTGCTCTGACACCCATCTTTAGCAAGTGCTTTGAGAGGCTCATCAGAGACTACATCTGCTCTGTGTTGCCTGCCTCACTGGACTCACTACAATTTGCATACCGTAGCAACCGTTCCACTGATGATGCTATTGCTTTTTGCATTCACACCGCTCTCTCCCACCTGGAAAATAAAAATACTTATGTGAGAATGCTGTTTGTGGACTACAGTTCAGCATTTAATACCATAGTGCCTGCCAAACTCATCACGAAGCTCCAGGCACTGGGCTTAAACAAATCTCTGTGCAGCTGGATCCTGGACTTCCTGTCAGACAGACGTCAGGTGGTCAGAATCGGCAATACCATCTCATCTTCGCTGACCCTCAACACTGGTGCTCCTCAGGGCTGAGTTCTCAGCCCACTCCTGTACTCCCTGTACACACACGATTGTGCAGCTACACACAGCTCCAACGTCATCGTCAAATTCGCTGATGACACCACGGTGGTAGGCCTGATCACTGACAATGATGAGACGGCCTACAGAGCGGAGGTGCACACACTGATAAAATGGTGTCAGGAGAACCACCTCTCTCTTAACATCGACAAGACCAAGGAGCTGCTGGTGGATTTCAGGAGACAGAGCAGAGAACATTCCCCCATTACCATCGAGGGGACACCTGTGGAGCGGGTCAACAGCTTTAAGTTCCTCGGCGTCCACATCACGGAGGATTTTACATGGTCTGCTCACTCAGAGGCAGTGCTTAAGAAGGCACATCAACGCCTTTTCTTTCTCAGGCGCCTTAGGAAGTTTGGAATGACCTCCAACATCCTCAAATCATTCTACACCTGTACCGTGGAGAACATTCTGACTGGCGGCATCACTGCCTGGTTTGGGAACAGCACTGCCGGCAACCGCAAAGCTCTGCAGAGGGTCGTGCGAACTGCCAGCCGCATTGTAGGAGGTGAGCTTCCCTCCCTCCAGGACATCTACACCAGGCGGTGTACGAGGAAAGCCCGGAAGATTATCAGTGACTTTAGCCACCCGTCCCACCGACTGTTCTCTCTGTTACCATCAGGCAGACGTTTCCGCAGCATTCGATCCCGTACCAGCCGACTGAGAGACAGCTTCTTTCTTCAGGCTATCAGGTTAATGAACAGCCAAAACTGATACATTTTACACACGCCAATATATCCCCTGCTATACATTGCACTTCATTCAACACATCATGTCAACACTGGACTCCACAGCAGCACAGCAGCACACACTGCACTTATTGCAGTAGCACTACACAACACACAGTGCACTGCATTGATTAATACAATAATCCATATCACCGAATACCAACCATGCGCATCATACTGCACTGTGTATATATGTATATTTGTAATTCTAACTTATATATTATGTATATTGTACATAATGTGTACAATACTGCACTGTTAAAACGGTAAAGTATGTTAGCTGCTACTATGTATATTAAGCTATACTGCATATTGTATTGTCATCTGTATATTGCTCATATATGTTAATTGTAATTGTATATTGTCTTCTATGTTAATTGTATTCTGCTCTGTCTGGAGCACGCTCTTAAGAATTTCACTCACTACGGCACATGTGTTGTTAGTGGTGTGACAATAAAAAGATTCTGATTCTGATTCTGACAAACAGATGAACTAGAGGAATTAACTAGCACTATGAGCACCATTCTCTCTGGAAAATTGGATATTGTTGCACCCATTAGAATAAAAAAGGTCAGAGAGAAAAGTAAAGCACCATGGTACAACAATACTACGCATGTTTTAAAGAGAGAAACCCCTAATTTAGAGCGTAAATGGAAACAAACTAATTTAGAGGTCTTTAGAATCGCATGAAAAGACAGTATGTCACGTTATAAAAAGGCCCTAAATGCAGCCAGGGCTGAGCATCTCCGCAAATTAATAGAAAACATCCAAAACAATCCTAGGTTTTTATTTAACACCGTGGCTAGACTAACAAATAAACAGATGTCACCTGAACAAAATATTCCGTTTCAGTTTAGTAGTAATGATTTCATGAAGTTCTTCAACGCGCCTTATAATTCAGCCTCAATTATCACCCCGCAAGAACAATTACAGTACTTTACAACTATAGAACAAAAAGAGTTAAATAAACTTATCACTTCATCTAAAACAACAACATGTTTATTAGATCCTATACCAACTAAACTACTGAAAGAAGTGTTACCTGTAGTGGAAGAGCCTCTCCTCAATATTATTAACTCATCTTTAACTTTAGGTCATGTTCCAAGAACATTTAAACTGGATGTTATAAAACCTCTCATTAAGAAACCACAATTAGATCCACATAATCTAGCAAATTATAGACCCATTTCAAATCTACCTTTTATGTCTAAAATACTAGAAAAAGTTGTGTCCGCTCAACTGAACTCTTTCTTGCAAGAAAATGATATCTATGAAAAGTTTCAGTCAGGATTCAGGCCGCATCATAGCACTGAAACTGCGCTCGTTAAAATCACAAATGATTTACTTTTAGCTTCTGACCAAGGCTGTATCTCAATACTAGTTTTACTTGATCTTAGTGCTGTGTTCGATACTATAGATCACACAATACTCTTAGATCGACTACAAAATTATACTGGTGTTCAAGGACAAGCATTAAGCTGGAATTAGTTTCCATTGTTATGCTGATGATACTCAAATTATCCAAATTGACAGAGTGTGTTAAAGATATAAAAGATTGGATGACGCGCAATTTTCTTTTATTAAATCCAGACAAGACAGAGGTACTAATCATCGGTTCAAAAAAACACCCACAAAACCTCTTACAATACAACTTTAACATCGTAGGGTGTCCTGTTACTTTATCCTCTACAGTAAAAGACCTGGGTGTTATATTAGACTGCAACCTGTCTTTTGAAAATCATATTTCATATGTTACAAAAACAGCCTTTTTCCACCTTAGAAACATTGCTAAGCTACGTAATATCCTATCTGTTTCTGATGCAGAAAAGTTAGTTCATGCGTTCATGACCTCCAGACTAGATTACTGTAATGCTTTATTAGCTGGTTGTCCTGCAACCTCAATAAACAAGATACAGTTAGTCCAAAATGCCGCCGCTAGAGTTCTTACTAGATCAAGAAAATATGATCATATAACACTGATTTTATCATCACTACATTGGTTACCTATAAAGTTCCGTATTAATTACAAGGTATTGCTACTGACTTATAAAGCCCTAAACGGCTTAGCTCCAGTCTATTTAACTGATCTTCTATCGCCCTATAATCCATATCGCTCTTTAAGATAAATAAATTCGAGGCTTTTGGTCATACCTAGGATATCCAGATCCACCAAAGGAGGGAGAGCATTTTCACATTTAGCTCCAAAACTCTGGAATAGCCTTCCTGATACTGTTCGTTGTCCAGACTCGCTCTCCCAGTTTAAAACTAGATTAAAGACGCATCTCTTCAGCCAGGCATTCATATAATACTTTTAATCTTACAGTTAAATCCGACCTCTAGTTCATAAACGCCAGAGGAGAACTGGCCCCCGACTGAGCCCGGGTTCTCCCAAGGTTTTTTTTTCTCCATTAGGTCACCTGATGGAGTTTTTCGGTTCCTTGCCACTGTTGCCTTTGGCTTGCTCAGTTGGGGATATTTGGGGATATTTAATTTAATTAATCAATCAACGATACTATTGATCAGCATTACCAAACGTGGACGTTTTCCACTAGAAACAAACATTGATGTATTGTTTTAATTTAATACTGTGAAGCTGCTTTGATA
>NC_137144.1:28945000-29019953 GCF_949319135.1 Squalius cephalus
TCTCAGCTCCTCCTCGGTGTCCTTGGCATATGTGTGTGGTTTCTCAGCTCCTCCTCTGTGTCCTTGGCATATGTGTGTGTGGTTTCTCAGCTCCTCCTCTGTGTCCTTGGCGTGTGTGTGTGTGTGTGTGGTCTCAGCTCCTCCTCGGTGTCCTTGGCATATGTGTGTGTGGTTTCTCAGCTCCTCCTCGGTGTCCTTGGCATATGTGTGTGTGGTTTCTCAGCTCCTCCTCTGTGTCCTTGGCGTGTGTGTGTGTGTGTGTGGTCTCAGCTCCTCCTCGGTGTCCTTGGCATATGTGTGTGGTTTCTCAGCTCCTCCTCGGTGTCCTTGGCGTGTGTGTGTGTGTTTCTCAGCTCCTCCTCGGTGTCCTTGGCATATGTGTGTGGTTTCTCAGCTCCTCCTCTGTGTCCTTGGCGTGTGTGTGTGTTTCTCAGCTCCTCCTCGGTGTCCTTGGCGTGTGTGTGTGTGGTCTCAGCTCCTCCTCGGTGTCCTTGGCGTGTGTGTGTGTGTTTCTCAGCTCCTCCTCGGTGTCCTTGGCGTGTGTGTGTGTTTCTCAGCTCCTCCTCTGTGTCCTTGGCGTGTGTGTGTGTTTCTCAGCTCCTCCTCGGTGTCCTTGGCATGTGTGTGTGTTTCTCAGCTCCTCCTCGGTGTCCTTGGCGTGTGTGTGTGTGGTCTCAGCTCCTCCTCGGTGTCCTTGGCGTGTGTGTGTGGTTTCTCAGCTCCTCCTCGGTGTCCTTGGCGTGTGTGTGTGTTTCTCAGCTCCTCCTCGGTGTCCTTGGCGTGTGTGTGTGTGGTCTCAGCTCCTCCTCGGTGTCCTTGGCGTGTGTGTGTGTTTCTCAGCTCCTCCTCGGTGTCCTTGGCGTGTGTGTGTGTTTCTCAGCTCCTCCTCGGTGTCCTTGGCGTGTGTGTGGTTTCTCAGCTCCTCCTCGGTGTCCTTGGCGTGTGTGTGGTCTCAGCTCCTCGTCGGTGTCCTGGGCGTGTGTGTGTGTGGTCTCAGCTCCTCCTCGGTGTCCTTGGCGTGTGTGTGTGGTTTCTCAGCTCCTCCTCGGTGTCCTTGGCGTGTGTGTGTGTGGTCTCAGCTCCTCCTCTGTGTCCTTGGCGTGTGTGTGTGGTTTCTCAGCTCCTCCTCTGTGTCCTTGAAAATAACTAGCTTCCGGTAGCGGTCGACGCGCGTTCACGGAGATGGATGCTGGCTTATGACGTAGGACGTAGCGTAGAAAGCGTCGTGACGTAGAACGAACGTAGAGTTTTGTTTTGCTCTGCTCTCTGGCTGTGCTGTCACGTTCGTTCTACGTCACAACGCTTTCTACACTACGTCCTACGTCATACGCCAGCATCCATCTCCGTGAACGCGCGTCGAACGCCACCAGAAGCCACTTATTTTCGTTTATAAAGTTTTAAATATGTATATTTTTACGACAAAACCGCACGGATTACCCTCAGAAGGCCTTCGTTTATCCTCCTGGAGCCGGATGGATTACTTTTGTGAAGGATGCATTAGGGCTGGGTATCGTTCAAAAAATTTCGATACCGATACCGATACCTTGATTTCGATACCGGTTCCTGAACGATACTTTTTTCGATACCAATTTTATGAAATCCATTTTAACAAGATTACATAACACATTACCTCAGAAAACTTTGGTTTTATTTTTTCAGTTTGACTCATGCTCCTTTAGTCAGTGCACAAAGGAACAGGAACAAAAAAAAAGCACAAAGAAACAAAATATTCCTTATACATATACATAAGGAACAAAATATTTTTTTATAAAGAGCTCATGCTCACCAAAGCTGAGGTACTATTACATAATCATTTCAAAATGTAATTTATTCCTGTGTTGTCAAAGCTGCATTTTCAAAATCATTACTTCAGTGTCTCGATCCTTCAGAAACATGTAAACAGTTTTTGGAAACTATGATACGCTGATTCTTTGATGAATATAAATTTCAAAAGAACAGCATTTATTTGAAACAAAACATGTGTAATGTTACAAAATATTTCTAAGGTCATTTTTGATCACTTTAATTTACTGAAAAAAAATTCTGACCAACACATTTTTGAACGGCAGTGTAGCCTACATTCAGTAGGTCATCATTATTGCAATAAACACTGTCAGAGCAGGGCTGCCAACTCTCACGCATTGAGCGTGAGACTCACGCAATTGACACTTTTCACACGCTCTCACGCCACACATCCATTTTCTCACGCACAGAAAAATTGCGGAGCAAAGAGGTACTTTTAATATTAAACTAATTCTCAGCTCGTCAATTTTATTATGAAATTCAGACAAAAATACGTTTGGCGCTTGTAAATGTGACGTGACAGATCGCCGAGCGCCTCAGTTCAAGTGCACGTGAACCGATCATCTGTTACTTTTTTATTTAAAGATGCAGTACAACTTACCGAAAGTATACATAATATCGAACAATTAGTGTTTTTCAACCACGGAAAGAGGTCAATATAACAGCAGGAGAACAATTATGTCACATAACGTTATCAGGAAAGCCATTTAATGACCATATAGCATGTTAATTGAATAGAAAAAATAGCTAGACAGGAGATTTTGCTGAGCACTATATTACATATTTATTATATTTTTACTTATGTCATTAAATAATAGTTATTATAACAAAAACTGCATTATATTTAATTTAATTTGTTATTTTTAACCTTTAATAATACCAGCAGATTGGGCCCTCTATGTTTACAGCATTTGGTGAGATTTTTTTTTTTTTTTTTTTTAATTTCAAATAAACATGTAGCCAAATTAGTCGATATTGAATCGAAATCGGAATCAAATCACAAGAATGGAATTGAAATCTTGAAATTTTTGTCAAGCAATAAAACTGTATCCTACCAGTCATTGGATCCCCCCCTCCCCCCTCAAATAAATCTCACTCCAAGCTAAACTCAAAAGTTGGCAGCCCTGTGTCAGAGTGATCAACAAGGTACTTATTCATTTACCAGTCAAAGACGGAGCAACTTTCTGCTCTTATGTTTACTCCGTGCACTGTCAAGGGCTTCATCATATCTGTTGCGGTACCGGTCTTTGCAGCAATTATTTTACCGCAAATTTACAGCATCGCACGCTGTTGGCATCGAGCCTGGAGAAATGTAGCCACACTTTTGATCGACTTTTCCACATCTTTAGGGTATTGTGAGTGTGTGTGCTCGCGTCTCATTGAGTATGTGCGCGAGTTTGTGTATGTGTGCTCGCGTCTCTCACATGAGAATGTGCGTGGACAGTTTGAGTGCGCGCATGTGTCTCATAGTACGGTGGCCGAGAGAGCTCAACGCGCTGCAAATGAAGAAAACGCATGCAAACAGAAAAAAACACATGCAAATAGAAAAAAACACATGCAAATAGAAAAAAACCCACCAACGAATAAGAAAACATCTTCATCAGTTTTACAACTCACGTGCGTCCCAATGCTCACAACACAACCAAATACAGAAACGCACTGCAAATTGGACAGAACACAACGGAAATGTTTCCGGGGAACCCAATAAGTGACGGACGGACGGCTCGCGAGCTTTACCAGAGAGACGCGGGCTCTCTTAAAAGGGCAGACGGCAGAGCCCTTGAATTGGACACTTTGGAGGGAGCGGGGCACTTGTGTGCCATTATGTTGATGAAGGGAGCAACGAAAGACAACGTAATTTCCTCATTATTTTCACCTGGGATGTTCCCATGACAACGCAGCGCGTGTCCATCAGCTGAATAGCTGTTCTTACCAGAAATATAGTATTAATGCTGTTAACATAACTGTTGCAAATAAATATACATTTTATACAACAAAGTTTTTAAAATATGTGTTATATCTTTGTGTGAGTGTCTCAACTTTAAAACTTGCCGTCTCATATTTGGACCTATAGCTACATTCTAACATTTCTTATGAAACTTATTATAACATAACATGACAAAATGTGTTTAATGTAACTGATGTATAGATTAATGTCTTTTCCTCGTTCTTTTTCTCTATCTTTTTTATTTATTTATTTATTTTAGTCTTCAGCTCATTGTTCTTTTTAGTATTCTTATGACATTGAACATATCGCAAATACATTTTGTATATTGTATACAAAGTTGTATGTCATAAACGTGTCATCTTTGTATATTTTGCACAAAAAAAAAGAAGAAAATAATAAAAGTAGACAGCTGTAAGCATAGACATCATATATAGCTAGACGCCCTATTGATACTTTGCACGTGACGTCACAAGTACTGGCTGGCGGGCAAGAACGTCGTTCTCCAGCAACGAAACCCAGTAAACTAATCAAGGGTCGCCAGTTTTACTATACAAAAGTTGGTGTTTTGAGGTGTAAACGACATGCCAGATAGCAATTGGATGCACTAACCGCAGATGAGATAAGCAACCTTCACAGTATACACGTCTGTGCAAATTACCATCAAAGGTAATTTCAACATTTGTTTGAATACAATGGGTGTATGATCATGTAATTAATCGTGTCTTTAAGTTACTGTAGTTTTGTCAATAAACACCACCAGTATTCACCAGCTGGTTCGGCGAGTCAGCTGTTTGTGTTATGAGTCTAAGCTAACTGTACGTTCACACTGCCGCCGGCGAGAGCGGCAAAATTCATTGAAAATGAATGACTTCCGGGCACTTTGACACTCTCGCCGGTGGCGGTGTGAACGCACAGTAGCAGCTGTCGTCTTTTGCTAACAATAACAGAAGTGTGTGATAGGTTGTTTTGAGGTTTGCGATATCTATGATTTTCAATGAGAACCAGAGATGACCCAACAGTAGAGCTAGATTATTTACGGAGGAATTATTACTGCTCGATTATCTTTAAAAAAACTTGTCTGCTTTACACAATTTATACCTTGGAGTTAATCCTAGTCCATAGTTATGCAGCTAGCTCGCTAACAGACTTGATAGCTACTAGAAAGTCCTGGAACTACAGGACTCAACGTTGAAAATACCCATTTATTGCCCGCCAGGTATCCGTGGTAGTCACGTGACTGCAAAGTATCAATTGGCCGCTGGGCGCAAGAAATGCGGCCGCCATCTTAAACCGGTCATACTCCTATTTGCGTTGCATAGCAGCAGTAGACGCCAGAGCACTGTGCAGCATATTCCTGCTCAAATCGGCGGACCATCGCTCGAGGATTACTTTTCACAAGTTAGATTTAACATTTAACATTACCGTACTATTGGTTGTATTTTGTGAATAAAATATGCAATGTGTCCTGTATCATAGCTACATGTATGACCTTTGCAGCAAAAAAACCCGTGTGAAAATCGGTTCGGTATTCAGTGAGATATGATTAATTAAATGTGCTGACACCTGCCAAACAGATTACACTGAGCGGAGCGGTTGACCGGTTTAAGATGGCGGCCCCACGGCTCGTCCGTGCCAATAGGCAGTAGCGGTCGATAGGGCGTCTACCTATATGATGTCTATGGCTGTAAGCACGTCCTAGCCGTCCGTCCGTCACTTATTGGGTTCCCCGGAAACATTTCCGTTGTGTTCTGTTCTATTTGCAGCGCGTTTCTGTATTTGGTTGTGTTGTGAGCATTGGGACGCACGTGAGTTGTAAAACTGATGAAGATGTTTTCTTATTCGCTGGTGGGTTTTTTTCTATTTGCATGTGTTTTTTTCTATTTGCATGTGTTTTTTTCTGTTTGCATGCGTTTTTTTCTGTTTGCATGTGTTTTTTTCTGTTTGCATGTGTTTTTTTCTGTTTGCATGTGTTTTCTTCATTTGCAGCGCGTTGAGCTCTCTCGGCCACCGTACATATGAGTATGTGCGCGGAGAGTTCCGCGCGTCTTGTGTGTGTAGAGTTTGCGTGTATGTGCGTGAGCGACTTTAGGCGTGTCGTTGTGCATTTCATATGTATTTGTTTGAGCACTGACGTTGACGAGTTAACCCCTTAGGTATCGAAATCTGGTGCCGAAAAACAAGTCATTTTTCGATACTCGATGGTATCGATGCAATTCGGTCGGTACCTAAAAAGTATCGAACTCGGTACCCAGCCCTAGGATGCATGCACATTTTGGGACTTTCAAGGGGTGGACCCCATTGCTTCACATTATAACCATTGAAAGATCTAAGACATTTTCTAAAATAACTGAAAATGTGTTCGTCTGAAAAAAGATTGACATATGCATCTCGAATGGCTTGAGGGTGAGTAGGGGAGACCGGGGACAGTTGCAACACTTTTTGCATTTCTCTCAATTACTCACAGACTATTTGGACTAGACCAACCAAATTTTTATATATTAAACTTGCATCTGTCTGCTAATTACCCATACCATTTAAAGATGATTATATATGACATATCGTTCACAGTATTTATTTGAATGGAAGAAGTCAGATGTTGCAACTGACCCCGACCCAGGGGACAGTTGCAACACAACCCAGGGACGGTTGCAACATGATTAAAAATACCTTAAATTTCATTAATTAACTTAAGCTTTTTGTCTCAATGAGCATATAATTCTGAAAATATTAATTGTTTTAGGCCTACTATAATATTATAGTATTGTTTATTTCAATAATATTATTGTAGCCTATTATTTATTTATTTAGTCATATTTATCAAATAACGGTTATTGAGTTTTGTTTGTTCATGTGTAGAACATAGTCCTACATAGATTCAGTGTGCAGGTGTTACAGATGCTATTCAATCTCTCCATATTTCAGTGTCAGACAGGAAGTATTGAACAATTTGCAATGCAACAAACTTTTATTAAACATGCAATTTAGAATTTGTTGCAACCGTCCCCGACCCTATCAGCCATGACAGAACATCATATTCCTGCTAGACACACTGACTTTGACACATGCTGACCATGTCACTTAGAAGTCAACAAAACAATAATTCAAACTAAGTAAGTTTTGATTATTTCTTACAAAATTTCAGGACAGTATGACAAAAATATATCTAATGAAAAAATTTACTTTCATACCTCCAAAACAAGTTTTGTTCAATAAATGCAGCAGCAGATGTTGAATATGTCTACTGTTTTCTTGGTGGGGGGAGGGTCTAACTGTGCATGTTCAGTATGAGTGTCATCACTCTAGCTTGTTTCTGATTGGAGAAAAATGGCATGTTGCAACCATCCCCTGTTGCAACTGTCCCCGGTCTCCCCTAAATCATGGGTTAAAGATCATTTTTGGGCAAACTATCCCTTTAAGTGCTGTATAAATAAAGGAGACTTGACTTGATTTTGTGAACTTTGTGTGTATTTGTCAGTTTAAGCACAATAAGACGTTAAAGAGAACTAAGTTGAATTCTCATGAATGCTCCGTCTGACATCCAGCTTTCTGTGTGTGTGATTCGGGTGTGTGTATCAGAAGTTTAGACTGAATAATAAATGTTCATGATGATGAAGAACTGCAGTGTCACTTGAGCATGACCACAATCGAGATGATAATCAAAACCGAACAGATGTTCTATATTTAGTATTACTATTATTACTGTTATTACTGTTGCTATTATTATTGATATAAATGTTGTTGTTATTATTATTATTGTTATTATTGATTTCATCAATATCAATATCATCACTTTTTTTGTGTGTTAGTATGAGTACCAATACTGTTATTGTTATTATCACTATTATCAATGATATATATTATTATTATTATTATTAATATTACTATTGCCGTCAACACAACTTATCACCATCCGTAGTATCATTATTGTATTATTACTGTCATTGTTATCACTGATATTACTGTTACTGTCACCACAAAATATTATTATCATTATTATTATACATGCTATTACTATTTAAATACTATTTAATACTTCTACATATTACTATCATTATTTGTCGTTGCTGTTTTTTTTTTTTTTGTTGTTGTTGTTGTTTTTTTTCCATTGATGTTATTACTGGTGTTTTATTGTTGTTTTTGTGTCCTGTTGTTGTGCTATGTGTTTACCTTATGTATAATAAAAAAAAATAAAAATAATAATAATAATAAAAAAAAGATGTTCTAGTTTTCTCCAGAGTATTATGATCTGTAAAGGCTCCGCCCTCTTCTGGAAAGGGGGCGGAGCAGCAACACTTATTTGCATTTAAAGACACATGCAAAAATGTGCATTTACAACATTACATAAAAATGATCTGTGGGGTATTTTGAGCTGAAACTTCACAGACACTTTCACTTTTTCAAATCATTTGATTCAGAGTGTGTATCAATCTGCCAAAGTCATGTGATTTCAGTAAACAAAGCTTCATTACACGTCACAGAGTTGTGGACTCGAATCACACGATTTTGACTCGACTTGAATTTGAGTCCCAAATTTGATGACTTGTGACTTGACTTTGACACTGTAAGTCCTGCCCAATCGGTCCAGCGACAGTTTCCGATAAGCGGGTGAAGGTTTACTGCGTGCTACTGTCTTTTCCGCGTGGCAAAGTAATTTAATTCCAATTAAACTTTTATCTGACTCCATTTTATTACAACCTTGAATTTAGGTCAGAATGCCAATTGGTTATTGGTCATTTAATATAATAGTTTAGCGACACTTTTATAATATATTTATTATATAATAGTTTTAGCGATTATTCTATTTAACTCTTTACTCTTATTATCCTCGTTCTCTCGGGTGCCAAAGTCGCACAAGGTCCTTGAATAAAAGTAACGTTTACTTCAGTAGAGGTCATGGCCACTGCTAGAGATATAAGCCGACCAACATTACTTCTCTGATAGCAGCTTTATGGTTTAGTCATGCCATGGTTTCCCACGTACACTTGACTAGAGTAACATTACATTAAACAGAGGTAATGCTCACCCTATTAAGGTTGGTCGATCAGCATTTTGCTGTCCTAAACGGAGATTACTTTTTGTCTTTATATCCCAAATACACTTGAATTAGTGCTAAATATTAGCCTGAACTCTAAAATCTCAGTTAATCTCAGCTATATGCTCCACTCAAAACTGTTAGTCCATCACTAATCTGACGCAGATTTGCTGTAATAATAGACACAACGTAATCTACGTAAAGTTAATAAATAAATCTATATGTAACAATTTATTATTGGTCAGGTATCGCCAATTACATAATCAGTTCAAAGATATTCAAGACAATAACATTAAATGCTCAGAGATAAAGAGTAAAAGATGTACACCTGACTCAGGAAACACATAATGCTGAGTGTCTGAAATATATTCATATATATATCATATCAAGATATTAAAGATATTTAGAGAGATTTATTCATCTGACTAGTCATTTGAGAATCATTGAAAAATGTGGTAATGTGCAAATGTATATTATGAGAAAATGAAACCGTTTTTTGACCTTTGATGCATGTAAACCTGTTGTAGGAGACTCCACAACAACATTAAGCATAATAGGGCACTTTATCAAACATCTATAACAGACCATGAATAACCTCGATTATTTCCACAGCAATATTACGGATGTGTTAAATATAACTGTATAATATATAATAGGTCTGACCCGAATTTGGTGAATCAAAATCAATTCCGATTTAAATCTCACTTTATTTAGTTTTCATGTAAACGTTCGGATTCATCAATCGGAATGAATTCAGTGCGATTGAAACAAAAGGTGTGCATGCATGGCCAATGTTTGTATAATTCAAATTGTTTCATAATTCATGTCTCTGCCTCTGTTCTGCTCTATCTTATATTCGCGCATGAGGAGCACGATAGGAACTTTCCACTATTCATGATGGGGGGACGGGGGGGACGGGGGGGACGGGGGGGGGGGGGGGGCGCATTCGAGCAGATGTAATAATGACGTTAAAATCTTAATGGTTATAGACAGGCCATACAATATATGATATAAAACTAATAAGTAATATATGATTTATATAGGCTTATTGGTATTTGTCACCCTAAGCGGCTGCTTACCTCTCCTATTGGTTAAGCCCCCCCCCCCCCCCCCCCCTCTCTCTCTCTCTCTCTCTCTCTCTCTCTCTCTCTCTCTCTCTCTCTCTCTCTCTCACACACACACACACATAGCTAGCCTGTATGAAAAGCAGCACGCCATCTTAGAATAAACATACAGTTATTTCTTTCGTTGATGTGGACGCAAAGTTATGTTATAATTAGCCTATTTATCGTGTGGTGTGTGACGAGATTTAATTAAAGGGGAAGGAGTCTGAAACAGTGGGCGGTGGCTGTACATGATAATACAGGAGCGTTTAAACGGAGAAAGTGAAACTACTGTGCATCAGTGCAGTTACTACTACATCCAGAGGTAATTTAGTAAAGGTTCGAGCACGTTCAACATGAGTTTCCAGATCTACTTTTCAGATATGAGACATGGACTGGAGAGAATAGCAGTTTCTGTGGCGAATTCAGAAGAGGAGTTCAGGAACACCACAGTGCAGGAGTTAAAGAGAAAACTCATTCCTGAAGACCAGCGTAAGTCCAACACTTCAGTCTTCTGTGTGCATTAGCTAACATATGTGAAGGAGACTATATTGATGTTACCCAGATAGCAAAATGTGTCTGGCCCACCTCTGGGCCTCATCCTTGCTTCAATTCTGGCCCAGTTCTGGCTGGCTCCCCGGCCCAAAACTGGCCCACACACTGAACACGGACTTAAACAACTTCCTCTGGCCCAGATGTGGCCCACACCTTGTAAAATGACTCTTATTTATTGATATGGCCCAGGTCTGGCCCAGGCACTGTAAAGCCCGGGACATTTTATAAAAGCAACCAAGAAAAAGGCTGAGAAAAAAACAGAGAGAAAAATGCAGTTCTGTTAGGATCAGCATAAGTACGTAATACAGTGAGCTTGATATTTATAATTTTCCTTACCACGTCCTTATTACGTTCATGTAATGTGCATAAATTAATTCTGAAGTATTGTGCATTCTTAGTCCATGTTAACTAATGTAGTTAACTTATATTAACGTAGTAGTGTCACCAAACTATCTGTAAAAAGTGTTGTGTCAGATTCCAAACAGTGCATTCAACTTCAGTTTATGTTCACTCGTAAACATATAACATATATACGCTTTAATATTTTTCTTTCACTCTAAAGTGCACCTGCTCTAAAGCAGATTACGTTTCATTCAAGAACACAAGACGTGCCAAAGACAGTGAATCAAGAACCTGCACTTATTTTGCAGCTTTTCTTATGTATCTATACCGCTTTTCCGTTTCGGAGTGTTAAAACCAGATAAATCTTATTTTTAATTTCAGATTGTAGCCTACAAACAAGTTGTCTCCACGGGTGGGTTAGGGTTAGCCTAGGCTAACCCTAACCCACCCGTGGAGACAACCCTAGGCTAACCCTAACCCTGACCCATTGCAGCAACAGTGTGGTGTTCAGTGTAGTTCAATTCACAGATAAATGACTCTTGAAAGGTTAGTGAATCAGATCAGAAAGAGTCGCATGTATAGAGAACTATGGTGTCGAAAGCGTAGTCCGACTCCTATGATTCAATAACTAATCACTCGTTGAAAAAGACGAATTGACTGACAACATTTTAGAAAACAAAATGTAATATAACATTACAGTTACAGTGCACTGGATACAGCTCAGCAGTTTCTCTAATAAACAAATACACAATCATCCTGAAAAGAGACCGTAGGCTCATCAACACTCCAAATCTCCGGGACCGAAGGGTATTCTGACGTTACGTAACTATCAGCGCAAACAACTACATACTAAAAAAACTAGTTTTATCTTGACAATTAAAACATCAAACAACACTAGAACAATGAATGAATTAAATCACTTCGCCTACTCGTTTCTTCAGCTGAATGATTCCTCGGGAAAACAATGGTCTGCGTCTGCAGGCTCTTCCTCAGGAATTAAATTAACCGTTCCTTAATTCTAGTAGTGTCCCGCTTGTGACAAAATGAACTCGGGCCAATGGTAAATACACACAGCTACACCGAGTATGGACCTGACACCTGGCCCAGAAGAAGCCGTCAGTCCGGCAGATGTTACGCGCGGTCGGCTCGGATCTGGCCCGTTATCTGTTCACCGATGCCGACACTGACGCGTTTCAGCCGGAATCGGCCCAACTGTGCTTGCTATCTGGGTAACAAAGAAAATCTGTATTTGAATGAAGATTCAGCTTTTATTAAAGGGATAGTTCACCTATAAATTAAAATTAGCCCATGATTTACTCACCCTCATCTTATCCTAGGTGTTTATGACATTCTTCTTTCAGACGAACACAGTTATGTTAAAAAATGTCCTGGCTCTTCCAAGCTTTATAATGGCAGTGAATGGGTATATTTTTTTGTAAGTCCATCAAAGTGCATCTATCCATCCATCATAAAAGTGCATCTATCCATCATAAAAGTGCATCTATCCATGATAAAAGTGCATCTGTCCATCATAAAGTGCATCTATCATCATAAAAGTGCATCTATCCATGATAAAAGTGCATCTGTCCATCATAAAGTGCATCTATCCATCATAAAGTGCATCTGTCCATCATAAAGTGTATATATCATCATAAAAGTGCATCTATCATCATAAAGTGCATCTGTCCATCATAAAAGTGCATCTGTCCATCATAAAGTGTATATATCATCATAAAAGTGCATCTATCCATCATAAAGTGCATCTATCCATCATAAAGTGCATCTGTCCATCATAAAAGTGCATATATCATCATAAAAGTGCATCTATCATCATAAAGTGCATCTATCCATCATAAAGTGCATCTATCCATCATAAAAGTGCATCTGTCCATCATAAAGTGCATATATCATCATAAAAGTGCATATATCATCATAAAAGTGCATCTATCATCATAAAGTGCATCTATCCATGATAAAGTGCATCTATCCATCATAAAGTGCATATATCATCATAAAAGTGCATCTATCATCATAAAGTGCATCTATCCATCATAAAGTGCATCTATCCATGATAAAGTGCATCTATCCATCATAAAGTGCATATATCATCATAAAAGTGCATCTATCATCATAAAGTGCATCTATCATCATAAAGTGCATCTATCATCATAAAAGTGCATCTATCCATCATAAAGTGCATCTGTCCATCATAAAGTGCATCTATCCATCATAAAGTGAATCTATCCATCATAAAAGTGCATATATCCATCATAAAAGTGCATCTGTCCATCATAAAAGTGCATCTATCATCATAAAGGTGTATCTATCATCATAAAAGTGCATCTATCATCTTAAAAGTGCATCTATCCATCATAAAAGTGTATCTATCATCATAAAGTGCATCTGTCCATCATAAAAGTGCATCTATCCATCATAAAAGTGCATCATATCCATCATAAAAGTGCATCATATCCATCATAAAAGTGCATCATATCCATCATAAAAGTGCATCTGTCCATCATAAAAGTGCATCTATCATCATAAAGGTGTATCTATCATCATACAAGTGCATCTATCATCATAAAGGTGTATCTATCATCATAAAAGTGCATCTATCATCATAAAAGTGCATCATATCCATCATAAAAGTGCATCTATCCATCATAAAGTGCATATATCATCATAAAAGTGCATCTATCATCATAAAGTGCATCTGTCCATCATAAAAGTGCATCTATCCATCATAAAAGTGCATCTGTCCATCATAAAGTGCATCTATCATCATAAAAGTGCATCTATCCATGATAAAAGTGCATCTGTCCATCATAAAGTGCATCTATCCATCATAAAGTGCATCTGTCCATCATAAAGTGTATATATCATCATAAAAGTGCATCTATCATCATAAAGTGCATCTGTCCATCATAAAAGTGCATCTGTCCATCATAAAGTGTATATATCATCATAAAAGTGCATCTATCCATCATAAAGTGCATCTATCCATCATAAAGTGCATCTGTCCATCATAAAAGTGCATATATCATCATAAAAGTGCATATATCATCATAAAAGTGCATCTATCATCATAAAGTGCATCTATCCATCATAAAGTGCATCTATCCATCATAAAAGTGCATCTGTCCATCATAAAGTGCATATATCATCATAAAAGTGCATATATCCATCATAAAAGTGCATCTATCATCATAAAGTGCATCTATCCATGATAAAGTGCATCTATCCATCATAAAGTGCATATATCATCATAAAAGTGCATCTATCATCATAAAGTGCATCTATCCATCATAAAGTGCATCTATCCATGATAAAGTGCATCTATCCATCATAAAGTGCATATATCATCATAAAAGTGCATCTATCATCATAAAGTGCATCTATCATCATAAAGTGCATCTATCATCATAAAAGTGCATCTATCCATCATAAAAGTGCATCTATCCATGATAAAGTGCATCTATCCATGATAAAGTGCATCTATCCATCATAAAGTGCATATATCATCATAAAGTGCATATATCATCATAAAAGTGCATCTATCCATCATAAAGTGCATCTGTCCATCATAAAAGTGCATCTGTCCATCATAAAAGTGCTCTACGTGTCTCTGGGGGGTTAATAAATGTCTTCTGAAGTGAAGCCATGTGATCGTGTAAGAAAATATAAAATATCCATATTTAAAACTTAATTGACTAATAACTAGCTTCCAGCAGACGGACCTAGGACGGGTTCAGGGTGAGTAAATCATGGGCTAATGTTCATTTTTGGGTGAACTCTCCCTTTAATGGAGAAGCCTGAGATTGAGAAGTTTGCAAACAAACAACATAATTCAGAAAGCACATATTAATGAGGAAACCATCGCTCTCTGATGCGTGTGTGTGTGTGTGTGTGTGTGTGTGTGTGTGTGTGTGTTCTCTGTTCCTCATGTTTCTTCCACAGTTGAAGACGCTTTTCTTCTCTATGATTACAAGCCACTGGAGGATGATCACACACTGGGTTTCTACAACATTAAACATGAGGATCATATTATCGCAGTGCACAGGGGATGTATGCATTATTTACACTAGTATTTGACATTATTAAAAGCATTTATTTATAGTCTTAAACTAACTGACCTTTCTATTTTCAGTCCCCTATACAGTGAGACCTCAGTGTGTCTTTTCTCCTGTTCAAGGGTCACCAGGTCAGTTTCTCTTCTGAGTGTAAAGTCCACAAATGCTTGTTTTCTCCATCAGAGTTTTTGCATTACACACATTTATAAAGGCACTGATAGACAGATCTAAGGCAAACAATCATAATCTCCACATCGTCTCACAGTGTCAGGTCTCTCTGAAGAGAAATATATAAGAATATCCAGGACTGAATCTAGAGTTAAATATGAGCTCTTAACATGTAAATGCATTAAAGTCACACTGAATTCAGAGAGGAATCTTAAATCATGTTCCAGTATTAAACACTGATAAAACACATAATCCAGTATAAATATATTCATACTGAGGGTTGAAGTGTAATATTATGATGGAGTTTGTGTTTTCCTCTATACATTCATATGCAAATATGTAATAATATGCAAATAATATAATCTTTAATTTTTTGCGCACATTAATTTGCACTTAATATTTTTATTTTGTGAGAATTGTTTCCCTTTCTTGTGTTTCAATGGTTTAATTAAAGGTTCTGTGAGTAATTTCAACATAACTTCCCCAAAAACTAGAGCGAGAACATGAATAGAGGACAGAAATAAATGATCATGTGAACTAACTCTCAGTATTAGTAGAATAATAGAGTTATAGTTCGTATATAATAAGTTTACATGTAGTTGCAAAGTTATAGTCTGTTGAGGAGCATCAAAATAAAGAGTCAGCTGATATTAACCAGAGGGTTTATTAATACTCTAATAACTGATAAACTGATATCCACATAAAGAGTTTAGAGTATTTTTATGCATTACAGTAAACAGAAAAGAAAAGTTGTTTCAGATTATCAAGTTATTACTTTATGATGAAAGATTATGAGATAAACATTGTGCTTCTTTATAATAACATGCACTGATGGCTCGATATCAATAAGAGGAACATTTACTATATTTTTCATATTTCCATGAGTCGTTTATTATAAACTCATTTGTGTAATGTAATATTTTATTTTAAGAGTCCGACATTAGAAGAGAATATAGTGAATTATATTGTAGTAAGTTTGACTGATCTCACACTTTAACTGATCAGCTCACAGTATTAATATATTTATGATGATTATGTGAAACTAGTTATAAAGAATTATTTAAGGATCCGTTTATAGGATCTGATTTTATATTAGTAATTCTTCAGTGAATTCTGCTCTTACACTGAATGTATATTGTATTATTTTCTGTCATTATTAATATCTGTTACACGATTAAACCCCACAGAGGAACAGCAGTCAAGTGTCAGTTTATGATCACAGTTTTAACCAGTATTTTATACTAACAGGGAACGTTCTGGAAAGATTCTCTCACAGTTATGATCAAACGTTCCTCCAGTAACATTACACATTTGTTCAGAGTTATCTGGTGTTTAATAATGTCCTCAGAACGTCAGCACAAAACATTATTTATACAGCATTAATGGAGCTTTTATTCTGAAACGTTTTAGTCGGACGTTCATCTAATGTTTTTTTATTTTATTTTTGCTGTTTCAGAATATTCAACATTCATAAGTAACGTTCCCATAATGTTTGAAGAATGATAATATGAAATAATCTCTTAATTGTTTTGCTGACCTTCACATAAAAAAGAGTTCTACACACATTCATAAATAATACTTTCATTTGAACGTCAGTAAACATCAGTTTTTATGGCGACTTCTGTAAATCAGGCTGTGGAGGGGGACCTGCCCTCGTCCAGAAGCTCTTGTAGGAAGGAGAGAATCTCAGTCACCCCACAACATTGTGGATCCAAGTTTCGAGCTGGGCACCAGCTGGAGAACACTGACCATTTGGAAGCTTAGAGCCGTCTAGTAGAGGGCGCTCTAGCCTGTGTGATCATGTTTAGCACTCCCGCTGGGAGGTCAACGGGTATCCGTTGATGGCCCATACATGTAGGGCCCAAAGCTCGGGGCGTGGATGCCAGATAGCGCCCCTGGCCTGAGAGAGGAGATCGTTCCTCACCGGAATCGGCTACGGGGCCGTGCTCACTAGCTGCATCAGCTCCGGGAACCAGACTTGGTTCCTCCAAAGCGGCGCTACGAGGAGCACAGAGCATTCGCTCTCCCTGAGTCGTTTGATTACCTGTGGTAATCGGGGGAAACGCATAAAGCGGGCGGCTGGGCCAGCTGTGGGCCAGTGCTCCCCTGTCCTTTGTAAAGAATATCGGGCAATAAGCGTTGTCTAGCGACGCGAAGAGGTCGACTTCCGCTCTGCCGAAGGTGTCCCATAGCAATTGGACTACCTTGGGATGAAGGGACCATTCCCCTGGGGGAACATTGTCCCTGGACAGAATGTCTGGACCCACGTTCAGACAGCCTGGCACGTGGTGGCCCTTTAAGAGGGGAAGAAAACACCCCAGAGCGTTCTCGGCTGCTTTCATCTCCAGACAGTTTATGTGTAGGCGCTTCTCTTGGCCTGACCACAGTCCAAAAGTCAGCCTGCTCTCGTAGAGCGCGCTCCAACCTGAGTTGGACGCATCTGTCGAGACTACTTTCAGCTTCGAGACCCAGATCCCGAGACCAATCGTAGCACTGCTGAGGCCATAAAACCTAGCATCCTCTGAAAGCTTTTGAGAGGAGTGACATCGCCAGCCTTGAATGACGCCGCTAGGCGTTGTATTCGCAGAGCGCTCTGTCAGCCGCGCTGCCATTGACACTGAGTCTAAATCTGTTCCCAGAAAGGACATTTTCTGGCTGGGAGACAGTACTCTCTTGGTCCAATTGTTTTTGAGACCCAAACCTTCCAGATGGCTGAGTAGTAAGGCCTTGTGCGTTACTACTGTGCCTAGATCAGTTCCGCCTCTGACTGTGCTAGAATTAGCCAGTCGTCCAAATAGTTCAGCGCTCGTATACTCCTTAATCTCAGGGGAGCCAACGCCGCGTCCATGCACCTTGTAAATGTACGGGGTGCTAAAGACAGGCCGAATGGCAGGACGGTGTACTGATAGGCCTGGCCCTCGAAGGCGAATCTCAAGAAAGGCCTGTGACGGGGTGCTATTTGAATTTGAAAATAAGCATCTTTCAGATCCACTGAAATAAACCAGTCCCTCGGGCAAATTTGCACGAGGATTTGTCTGGTCGTGAGCATTTTGAACGGCCTCTTCATCAGGGCTCTGTTCAAACGTCTGAAATCTAAGATGGGTCTGAGACCGCCATCCCGAGGCTCGGGATTCAGCGCAATCTTAGGCCTGTGTCCCCGGGGGGGAGGCAGCCTGCGGCGGCTCGAGGAGCACGAGCGCTGATGCGAGTCCCTGAGGTGGCGGCGGCGCTGTGTTCCTGCTCGGCGGCAGCTTTTTGGAGTGGCCTGACGCAGAACTTGAACACCTGGGGATGAAGTGTCGCATGGCCTGCGACGTCTTCTGCACCTCTGTGTAGCGCTCAGCAAACCCTTTCACAGACGGGCTGAAGAGAACCGTAGGAGACACAGGCGCGTCGAGGCCCTGTCAGAATCCTTCATGTCGGACAGAGTGAGCCACAAGTGTCTCTCAGTGACGGCCATCCGCAGTTCTCTGCGAGCGGCGCTTCTTACGGCGCGGCCCAGCGGGGAGAAGCGGAGGAGAGGTGTCAACATCAAACACGGCCAGTCGAGCCCGCACGGTTGACATGGTCATAGTGTCGCATTCCAGGCAGCCACCCTGGGAAAGCGTGTGTTCGGAGTGGTTTCTGCCCAGGCAGGGAGCGCAGAGAATGTGGCGGTCCCCGTCACTGAGCTGGGCTCTGCACGAGCCACATTTCGAGGAACGAGGCATTTGAAACAACGCCTCGGCTCTTTTAGGAAAATACATGTGAGTCGCAGCGGCGAACACACACGGAAGCAGTAAAGGATATAGGCGCCAGATGGCGCTGCAGGAGCGGCGGCTGAAGGCGGCTTGAAGACGACCGGCTTCTTAAGGCACTAAATCTGCGGTGCAGATGCTCGTCCCGCTGCAGTGCCTCTTCGACGGCGCAGGTTTCTTCTCCGGAGATCCAGCGATGTGAATACTTCGCTGAAGAGATGAAAAACCAAAGAGCATCATATCGGTCTGGGCTTATATAGGCATAAGCCACGCCCATTCTGGCGGGCCAGCCTCTCGATAGGTTGCAGCAGTACCCGCAGAGCGACCAATAGGCGCGCGAGCTGCCTCGCCTAGGTCTGCTCTCTGCAGCAAATGCGTTTTAAATTAATACAAAATTAAGGATAATTTTTGGCTTTAGTATTCTCGAGAAAACTGGATTTTCCCGTAGCCTAAGCTAGCTTAAGCAACACGAGAGTACTCTCGTAAGAGAAACCAAACGTTCTCAACATTTCTTTGTTTTCTGGGAAGATTGAATGTTTTATGGCGACTTCTGTAAATCAGGCCGTTATCATCATATGCTTTACTGTACATGTGATTTACTGAATGCTGGTCAAAACTTAGATTTATATTCTATACAACAATGGACAGAAATGAACAATTATCCCACATATCCTCTACATAATATACATGTAAACTTTATTATGATGTGTAAAACATGTTGAATTATTGATTCTTCATACAATTAAAGTTAAAGGTACAGATTTACGACACGATATTATTCAGTTTCTGACGGATGTTTTGTTTTTCTGCTCCACATCAGTTCGTTCACTGTCCAGATCATTTGTCACAGTATTTATAGAAATACCTAAAGATGAAGATGAAGGAATTCCCAGGTCCCAATCTATGGAAACATTATTATGTGACATGAATCAGCCTCAGCTGAAACCCAGTGAATAATGTTGTGTACTGTAGTTCATAACAGCCTCACATAATCATCACATTAATAACACGTGTTTTTACACACAGTTCAGTCACTGTTAACCTACAAACACACACCCATAATGCACTGCTACTGTACATTGCCGGAAATATTAACATCACATCAGGAATGTGTTATAGAGTTTTTGTTTTGTTCATTCTAAAGTTTACTGTTGTATTTTGTTAAAGTTTTCAACTCTATAGGTTTTCATAAAGTTTGTCATTATTATTCTAAGAAAACAAAATGCCAGAACACACAATAATTCATGTGATAATTAACTTAATTTTTCCACAAATTTTCCACAAACCTTATAGCAGTTAAACTTTACAGTACAGTGTGTTCAACCAAACCCATAATAATCATCATCTTCTTCTTTTGATTTTTATTGCCGGTTGGCGAACCAACTTAAAAGGTGCATTACCGCCACCAACTGGATTGGAGTATGGACAGCAGTTTGACAATCAAACCCATAATCCAGGGTTTTTTCATGCTCCCATAATCCAGGTTAAACTGCTTTTTAAAGCAACAGCCACATCACTTCCTGTGGAAGATACCATTTTGGTGATTATTATGGGTTTGGTCAGAGAATGTCTAATAAGGGGAGAACTTCCACTCTCGGTAAACTTCCGGCTTCTGAACTGGCTGCAGTTCCACTCTGGCTCCACATGAGGGCGCTCACAGGACGAGTGCAGTTCCACTCTGGCTCCACATGAGGGCGCTCACAGGACGAGTGCAGAATGAATGGAGGTCTATGGTGCTATACCCTCAAAATCCACTTTTCTCAGGATATAATTTTTTGTCTAGTAATTTGAATGTTGTATTCGAAAGGAGATGCAAAGAAATTACACACTGCTGAGTTTTAGATTTTTTAGAGTCACTTATTTGCTTTAAAAAGTCTTTTAAAATATCAATGACGTCATACACATCGTACGACCAGAGATACTGCTTTACGGCAATCCTTCAGTCGCTTTGGTGCTTTCGCGCTAACCCTAATCCTAACCCTAACAGCTGACACAGGTAAACACGTGCTAGAAGAGTTTTTGTTTTGTTGTTTTAAAAGACCATCAAGCGGTATCTCTGGTCGTAATCAGTCCTTCACTGACCAATCAGCGTTCATTAGCAGAAGGCTAGCGTGTTATGGGCAACAACAACTCAACCTGTAAGAAATCGAAAGGACATAAGTACTCGTGCATTCAACTTTGCAAAACCTACAATCAAATCTGAGATTTCTCAACGGCAATCGGGTGAAAGAGACAAATTTAGCCGTCTAGCTCCATAGACTCCCATTCATTCTGCTCTCATGGGCGATCGCCCCCAGTGGAGCTCTGGTGGAACTACAACCAACATTCGGTACAATAGGACTCAATAGGGAGTGGCCAGGCTCTCCGGCAACAGCCACATCACTTCCTGTGGAAGATACCATTTTGGTGTGATGTCAGAGGGGGGAGAATTTAGAAACAGCTGTTTTTGCCATTTAATTTATTGTTAAACTCTTTCTCTGTTAATGTTGTTGTATTGGATGTTGGGAAGGTGTAAGTGTTGTGTTGGGTGTTTATATTAATTAATTTGATTGTTACAAATGTCTGATAATTGTGGACTCAAAGAAACCTCATACTGAGCTTGTTGTGAACTTGTGCCGTTTGGTTTAGCCAGAATTAGCACATTGTTGCTGTTTTGTTTTGTTTTTGTTCAGTTTTTCTTTATTTTTGTTTTCTCCTGCGCTGTAAATATTTCAGCACCTTCCAATAAAACACCATTTTGGATTTTGCATCAGTTTCTCGTCATTTTCCCTTTTCCCCTCCAGCTGGTTCATTGTGTGTGTTTACTGTTGATCATATGTGTGTTTATATCAGGTCAGTGTGAGTGTTTACTGTTGATCATATGAGCTCCATCATACACTCACTGTAATATTTCACTGTCAGAGGCCGACATCAGAAGAGAATATTATAGTGAATTATGTGGTGTTTGAACTAAATCACACTTTAACTGATCAGACCACAGTATTAATATATTTATGATGATTATGTGAGACTGTATAATCGGTGGAAGTGTGTAATAAGTGTTTACAATTATTAAAGGATCTCTTTATAGTCTTAAAAGTGACCAAATGCTTGTTTTCTCTATTTCATTTTAGAAAGACTTGCTTTAACTAAACTACATATAATATATCATTTTATACATTTTTTATCCATTTAGTATATCTTACATGATTAAACCCCACAGGAGCACCAGACAAGTGTCAGTTATATGATCAAAGTTTTAACCAGTGTTTTATACCCAGCAAACAAGTTTCTCTCAACATTATGAACAAATATTCTTCCAGTAACATTAATAGAGCATTTGTTTAAAGTTTTCTGCTTTTTAATAATGTTCTTAAAACATTACAATGTTTTATGGCGACTGTAAATCAGGCCGTTATCATCATATGCTTTACTGTACATGTGATTTACTGAATGCTGGTCAAAACTTTGATTTGTTTGCGTTTTTGCTGAGTTTTATTCTTCATAATTGTGTTATTGTTGAGTTTCTCTGGCTGATTAACACATATAGTGTAATAACATGCTCTCTATGATGCTGTATGATTGACATTTCTCTTCTTATGAGCATTAACAGTGGAAAAGTGCACAAGTTTTTTTTTAGATGAAAATTTCACAGTCACACTTAATGTTTTTATCTGATCTCAGATCACTCTAATTAATTTTTACACATTTCACATTTATATAATAAAAGGAAGAGTTGTATCTAAAAGTCTATTATTGGTCTCATTAATCAAGCTGTCTATAAAACGAACGAAATAAACCCTACAGTTTAATAAAATAACATATATTATAAAGATAGACAAAGTTAAATGCATTGATTAAAGCTTCAATTTAACATTAGCAGTGTGTGTGTAAAAGGTGTTTTCATGCGTGTTTCTGCTTGTAATTACACAGTTCTGACCAGCAGGAGTCGCCAGAGCGGCGCTGAGAATCACTGAATCAGTTCATGAAGCAAGTGATTCAATCGATTCAAAGCATCATTAAACTTCTTTCTCCCATTGCCAGAGCTTAATCATCCATACCAAGTGAATGTCAGAATGTGAATTAGATTTTGAACATAGGATTTTTCATGTCTAATTTAAATCAATGTAATCCATCCATTGTATCATGTCCTCTTTAATTCCTGCTTCTGTGGATCAGAAGGTCGATGTGCTCAATCGTAACAGAGGCTGCACATTTCACGCACACACGTGATCAGACCAATCATCACTTTGTAAGAACCAGAAGGATCAGTGAGTAAAAGGACATTGATTTGTTCCTATTCAAGCTACAGGCTTTCTGTGTGCTGGTTACAAACTAAAGTCTCTGCTTTTCTTTTAACATTTGCTTCATATTGTCATATATCAGTGATATAAGTTAGTTTCTCTATATATAATGATAGTAGTGTGTATATATGACCATATAATGCAGAGTTAGCGAGTATTTAATCATATCCATGAGAGGAGTAGGGCTGGGTATCATTCAAAATATTTCGATACCGGTTCCTGAACAATACTTTTTTTGATACCAATTTTATGAAATCCATTTTAACAAGATTACACAACACATTACCTCAGAAAAACTATGGTTTTATTTTTTTCAGTTTGACTCATGCTCCTTAGCCAGTGCACATTTTTTTTTAATAAAGAGCTCATGCTCACCAAAGCTGAATTTGTTTGATCAAATACAGTAAAACTTGTAACATTGTGAAATAGTATTACAATTTAAAATCTTATTTGAATATATTTCAAAATGTAATTTATTCCTGTGATGTCAAAGTTGAATTTTCTAAATCATTACTTCAGTGTCACATGATCCTTCAGAAATATGAAAACAGTTTGCTGCTTAATATTTTGGAAACTATGATACATTTTTTCATGATTCTTTGATGAATAAAAATTTCAAAAGAACAGCATTTATTTGAAACAGAAATCTTTTGTAACATTACACATGTTTTAAGGTCATTTTTGATAACTTTAAAGTCAGATAGGAGTAGCTATAATAAATGTAATGGTGGAATATTTGGGGAATACTGGGTTAAATAAGCGTATTTAAATGAGTTTTTTTCTTCCTGTCATGGTGGCTGAGAGTGGACGGAGGAGCTGAACACGCAGCGCCGGATGAAACTCTATCGAGCCTCTATGCGGGTAAATAAGGGGAACTTATGTCGGTTGATAGGTTAAAGAAGTATAGGAAAGTGCACAGTGGTCCATTTCTGAGATAGGTGGCGGTAATGCACATATTTGTTTGCGATCCGCCGTAAAAGAAAAGAAAAAAGAAGAAGTACGCGGGGGTGCGTTTTGTTTCTCTTTTGTGTGCTCTCCTGTTATTTGTCTTTGCTTGCTTTTGCTTAGTTTTCTTATGTTGTGTTAAAGTTTTCTTCCGTTGGAACTTTACTCTTCTTTATAACGCTGATTTCCCAGAGCTTGGGAAGAAAAGTCTTTCTCCGATACACAGTGATGGGATCAGGTTAGTACATCAGGTGATTTACATCTCACAACACGATAGAGTAAAGTTGTTTAACACACTAGGTTATGAGCGGGTGCTAATCCATGTAGGGGAGAGCGGGGCACAAAGTAACGCTTTTTGACTTTCTCAGTTTGTGTAAATCTGCTTATGTTTCAGAGTATTTATTTTTCCCCACATTAATTTCCCACATGTCTACTACAATTATGTGGTTTTGTTTTATTAATACAGTATATACTTTTTTCTTGATATACCCCGAAAGAATGGAAGTGAAATGTGACAACATGCCCCATAGGTGGGGTACATTGTAACATGTGAGGGGTACATTGTAACAACATATGGCAGCTTAAAATGTTATCTGATCTAATAAAAAAAATATACAAAACAAACTAAAATATTTTCTCAATAAAATACAATTTAAAAACTTTTTCATATAAAATAATGGCAATTTTTAATAATTAAATATAAACTCATTTTTGAGTTTTGACTACGAACACATGAAAACACAGCTATACAACATAGTTCAAAACAAATAAATAATTAGTAATTTCTGGACATTGACTCTCAGTCTTTATTCACCTTTTTCTCACGTTTTCTCAATAAAATTAATAAAAGTATAGAATATAATAGCATATTTCTAATAGGGGCACATTGTAACGCAGTGTTACAACATGGCCCCGCCTGCACAACTGGGATTTAAACCCGGCTAGTGTCTTCTGCTAGTTAGCGAAGCATTAAATAACTATCTCAACTGTTAAATAACATATTGGAGATTAAAATAATATCAGATTTGTCTAATTTTAATAAACACAAAAATGGAGATGAAAAATTAACTTAAGTAAGAAATTTATGGTTTAATAAATGTCTATGGATATCTTCCAACAAAAAAAATAATTTTGGCAGATTTTTTTTTCTATATAGTGTTGATATGGCAACTAGTAAATACACAAAGTTTCGTCATCCAAGCATGTGCGGAAGTATTTAAAACAAGCGTGTTACAACCAGGGGCGGAGCTACGTGGTGGCCAGGGGGGGCCACGGCCACCACTGGTCAAGGCTCGGCCCCCCTGCCGGCCCCCCCAAACTCACGGCCCCACCCCCAGTCTGAGGAGGGGGAAAATACATTTAATTTAAAGAAAAAAACCCTCCTGAGTTTAAATAAATACTCAGAAATAAATACTCGACCCCCGCCGAGTGAACAGGAGGGCGCGAGGGGCGGATTCGCTTTCTGTACGTAAGAAAGCTCATCTGCCGCCAGAGCCGGGATTCGAACACGGGTCTCTGGCGCTAAAAAGCTTAGATTTCACCACTGAGCCACAGGGAAAGATACATAATTATATCGTTAGAGTGAGTATAGAAGAGAGCGTCATACTTTGTGTCGGCGTTTATTTGTAGGTGTGCATGCTTTGTTTATAACAGTTTAAAACACTCTATTTCAACCTTTCACCGATGAGTGACGCAGATTTGAAAACTCACTCAGCAAACAAACAAAAAGACAATTATGAAAAATAAATTGAATATTGCACTTAAAATGCCATGGTTTACATAAATAAATTATCGCCTAAAAATGACAATTCATATTGTGTCTTTCTGTCATTTGCACTAAAAAATCCCCGTCTCATGTTAAGGTCCCTACGCAGAGGAAACACTGAATTTCGATCTCACCGGTGTGAGTAGAACGTGATCAACTGCTACATTCAAACTGTGCTTTTTTTCCCAACTAACGTGATCATTATAAAGGTGATTCAATGCTTTAGCTAACAAATTTGTGAATATTTTGTATATTTACATCAGTATGTATTGAGTGGTTGTGGTCGTGTGACGACACGTCACCATGGAAACAAAGTGATACGATCTATAACGGTCGCCTTGAAAAGCTTACGCTTGGGAGCAGCTGATTTTTTTTTTTTAACTTAACTAAGTGTGTGAAAAGGTTAAATATAAATGAATGTTAGGTGGATTATTAAATTATGAAAAGTTCAAAACTGCTATTGTGGCTTCAATCTGGCAAGAAAAGTTTGGATCAGGAGGAGAATGTTTCAAATACAAGAACTGAAGAGGATGAGAGTGAACCAAGCGCTAGTGCTGCTAACAACACAACAGTGGCAACTTTGAAAGCGCCGGTGAAGGCAGCAGCAGCAAACGCTACAAAACAGTGAGAAATTATGATGACATTTTATACATTTTTTAAAAAATTACCTGTGTAACAGTGCACACAGTGCAGTGTTGATGTTAAAACTGTGTTGTTACAATGTTTAAAGTGGCTGACAGCAATACATATTCTTATTATAAATAAAACTGCCTGTTTTTTTTAGCTGTGCATAACTGTAGCTGAATAGTAAGGCCTACTACGCTACTGTATTTTAATATTGATCATTATGGTGGTACTTGGAGAGCCAAATATTTTCTGAGGTGGTAGTCTACTTGGTGTAAAAAGTGTGAGAACCACTGATCTAAGCACCCATCCCAATAACATGGATTATCAATAAGACATTATTAGTGTCCATAAGGAAGTTCAATCCATTGTTTATGGCCTGACGAGCCGCGGGAAAACCGCTACTCTGAGTGAGTTTTAAAATAGTAGTTTTTGACAATCAAGTGCCACCCCAAATAAAAGACTGGCCCAAGCTGGCCCCCCCAGAAATAATGTCCTGGCTACGCCCCTGGTTACAACTAACCCCGCGTTAGGTTGTGCCCCGCGCTCCCCTATTTCTGTTTATTAGGTAGCGTAGTTAGTGGCGTCCTGCGCTGAAGATATTTTCTTTCCTGTTTTCTTTACTTCGGTTTAGCCTTTGTCCTGGGTTTAGTTTAATTTAGTTTCGTTTAGTTTAGGGTTATGTTTGTTTTATTTCTTTTCTTTAGCACCGCTCTTGTCCCTCACTTTGTAATCGTTTGTCTTTTATGATTTGGAAGTATATTTGGTTCACCGTGTGTTGTATTAATATGGAGCTAGAATTGTGTCTTTATTACACGAGAGAAAATAAATGATCTGAGAGAAAAAAAAAGTTTGAGAGAAAAATGTACCACATGATAGCAAAAAAGCATTCATGAGAGAAAAAAAAGAATATTGAGTTTTCATACCAATAGCAAAAAAATAATAATATTTGAGACTAAAAAAAGTTTTGAGATAGTATTTTCTCATAGAACATAAAAAATATATAAATTTGAATTTTTTTTAAATTCTCTCTCAAAATACTATATATATATTATATAAAATTTTTTTGCTATCATTGTGAAAACATTTTCTCTAAAAAAAAGTGTTTCTCTCAAAACACTTTTCTTTGCTCTCGATGCAATTTCTTGCTCTCGTGTCAGGATTTTGCTTTCGCTGTGAAAATTGTGTCATGGGCGGGGCCATGTTCCTATTGGCCAGTCGGGTGAGCATCGTCTTGTCGTGCGAGTCGAACTGAATCATTACACCATTGTTCGGTTCACCGGCATAGATGCCGCCTCTGCCTTAGTTGAGCACGGACACTCCAATGTTTGGGTAAGATGATGACACACACAACTCGATGGGTAGCTGGCTTAGCAAGTTCAGCATCACAGAAGATTAAACATTAAAAGATAGCACTCATATTCATGAATGAATGTGTATTATATTATTAGCTTGCTAATCGCTAGTAAAGGTAATCATTAAATAGCCATCATGCTAGGTAAACTTGCAAACTCACCTGGTTTATACTATTTTTAAATCAAATGCCAAATGAATGTTTTGATTTAGTTAGTTTCACTGTAAGTTAAGTTTTCACTAGTTCATTCCCAGCAAACACATTTACGTTGTGGGAACGTCTCTGGCACGTTGCATTTCTGCTATGGCAACGTCGCTGTCTACGTGCTCGCAACATTGTAACAACGTAGAATTGTAAGACGTGACAGGGCTGTAGCAACGTTGTTGCGCGACATTCAGCAACTGAGAGACGACGTTCTTACAATATTTTTATATGGTGTATTTTGTTAGATAATTATATACTTTTTATCGTTTATTGTTTATCTATATTATTATTATTTAATGGGGCTATCAACACCTGCAAGTGTAGCCTACACTTTGAAGAGTAAAAATGACAGAAGGTTTCGTTAATTCAACTTTATTAAAACTACATATAATCAAATTACACTTCCAAAAGTCATACATTTGTGGAAAAAAAAGAAAAGAAATAAATGAATAAACAAATTTATTTTAAGTATAATAAATAAAACTAGAAAAAATATGTAGCGCTCCAAACAGAAAAAAAGTTCTTGTACTACAGGTGCGTAGAGCCAATGGCATATAGAATAAACAAGAGAAAAACATACGCACGAAAGCCGGAAAACAAATGCTGGTTGGCCTCTCACGTCCAAATTTGAGGAAGTGGTGGGGGAAGTGACGTATGCCGTAAAGCAGTCGAATTTTGTAGTTCTTTTTGTGCTCGGGTTACTACCCGAACCCCGAAGTTACATAGTGCCAGTAAAAGCGATACAGACCCTGTCAGGCTATGGCAGACGTGTCATTCAACCTATTGTAAGTTGATTTACCATCACAAGGGTCTTGGAAATATATTATGAAGGTTGAAAAGCTACATAGTGTCGCTTTAATGAAGAAGCAGAATAATGTTAGGATTAGCAATAAAAATAATTAATGAATTGGTATCAGATACTGTACGAAGAATAGATAGACAGACATAAATGCTTAGTGTCATTTATTATAAAAACAAACTCAGTAATTGAAATTTTTTATTTTGGCAAATCAGCTCCTCTCACACTGGAATGCTGTGAAGCTCCTCCCACTGCAATCACATCATCAGTGAAGCTCCTCCCACTGTAATCATATCATCAGTGAAGCTCCTCCCACTTCAAGAACAAAGAGAACAAAGAAAGGTCGGTGTTTATTCTTCATTCATTCATGAAGCTGAAGAACATTCTTACTAGAAACATTCAAGCACTTCATCAGATTTAGATAAACAGTTAAACAATGAAATTACACAGAATGTTCTGGGTTTTATTTAAAAAAAATGGTCAGTAAAGGGAGGTTTGAGACATTTTTATATTGATTGTCAACATCAGATCAAGCTAAATACATTTTTTATTTTACATTTATTTTATATCTGGTTCCCAATTTGCAACAATGTTACCAGAATTTTAGTAATTTTCAACCTAGTGTACAATTTTTATTTTTTTTAAAGAATGAACCGTAAACACACAAGTTACTGATAAAGTTGTATTTGTCAAATTTCATACAAGTTATTCATAGTTATAGAGATTCTTCTTATAGTAACTTTGGTAACAGGGTTGAGGAATGCAGTCAATGCTCCAGTTTGTGTAAAAACTGAGTCTATGTATTGAGATTATTTTCTTGTCCTCCCATCATGCTGTTGAAAAAGCCCAGATGATGTCACATATTGCTGGGCGGTGTACAGGTTCATACCGAATACCGGTGTTTATTTTTGTTATGATATGAATTTTTAAAATACCGCAGTACCGCTGTATGTCGCTTTAATAACGATCGGAACGCAGCGCTGCGCGACACTGTTTGAGAGGGTCCTTTTTCACTGTTGCACTGTGGTGACGCACGTGTTACTAAGCGTGACTTTGAAGGTGGATAGGTTCAACTATAATTGATAGCTGTCAAATTATATTACAGTGTTTCCCATAGATTGGTTCACAGTATCAACACAGCCTTTTGGAAAATCTATTTGTGGTTGGCATTGACATCGTTGAATAAACATGAGCACTGCACGTTTCAAAATCAAAACGCGGCGCGGGTGTTTTTATATGAATGTATCTGAAGTGAACTGACGGTCTTTAGAAAAGTTTCTTTGTTATTACGATTGAATCTTTCTTTATCTTCCCTGATAAAGCAGCGTTTATGAGCAATGCTGCTTTGTGTACAGCCGTTACCGTGGAAACCGCTATTTCTGCCGCTCCTAAAGCGCCTCCTGCTGGCACCTCTTTGTGAACAGCCTTGCAAACCTGTATTAATACTAGTGTGGATTTTTTTCTACAATATTCACTCATGACAGTAAAACAGGGGATTCTAAGTCAATCTACTGCAGTATTTCCTCTCTCACTCAGTGAAAAATGTGTTTTACACCCAGTCATGCTTGAAAAAACAAAACGTCATAAACCGTGAAACCGGTGTAATTTAGAAAAATACCATGATGTGGATTTTTGGTCATACCGCCCAGCACTAGTGTCACAATTTTAATGTTGCGTTCACACCGAACGGGAATTGAGCGTCACACTCGCTTCTATCACGTCTAGTTGGACGCTTGAACATTTTGAATCCACTCACGTGTCCAAAGCGAATTGGACAAACGTTTGAAGCGAATAGACGCGTGTTCGAGGCGAAATCCGCTTCTTGTGGGAGGGGCCAGTGCTAGGCTGTGGTCTGTTTGCAAGATGGCTGATGATGATCGAGCATTCATCGAGAGAGTCACCGCTCGTATTTGCTCTGGAGAGTAGAAGAGCGGCGTAGGGGTAATCGTCGCTTTACTTGGGTCCAACAGACCCTCCGGAGGCGTACCCAGTTTGGGGAGTTTCACCACTTGCTCCAGGAGCTGTGCCTGGATGACGGCCCCTTTTAGCGGTATTTCCACCTGTCCCGCGATCAGTTTGAAGACCTGTTGTCCCGCATCGGAACGAGGATCACCCTCCAGGACACTGGTCACTTCACCACGTGACAGCAGCAAGCAGGCTCCTGATTGGTTAACGCGGCTTGAACAGACACCAAAGTTCAGATTTTTCAACTCTGGCGTCAGACGCGAATTCGCTTAAATTCGTGAAATAAAATCACTTGCGCCAGACGCTCAATTCAAGGCGAAATCGCGTCCATCGCAGCGCACTAAATGTGTCTATCGCGCCGCAGGACCTCCAGGCGCACGTCAATGTGTCTTTACATTGCCTTAACATGGAAATCACTCGCTCCAGACGCTCAATTCACATTCGGTGTGAACGCAGCATAAGAAATGCTCTGTTTCTCAAAAGGAGGAAAATCATGTCAGGACTATAAAGCGTTAAGAGCTCGCTCAAGCACTGCGGAGCTAAACCATTTAGTGCTTTGTAAGTAATCAGCAATATTTAAAAATGTATACGATGTTTAATAAGGAGCCAGTGCAGTGTTGACAGAACCGGGCTAATATGGTCATACTTCCTGGTTCTGGTAAGAACTCGAGCTGCTGTGTTTTGGACCAGCTGTAGTTTGTTTATTAAGCGTGCAGGGCAACCACCCAGTAGAGCATTACAATAATCTAGCCTTGAGGTCATGAACGCATGAACTAATTGTTCCGCATTTGTCAATGAGAGCATATGGCGTAATTTAGCTATATTTTTAAGATGGAAAAATGCGGTTTTACAGATACTGGACACGTGACTTTCAAATGAAAGGTTGGTATCAAAGAGCACTGTCCACGGCGCTTAGGGCCACATCAATTTCCAGCGAATGCACACTGTGTCGTTCGTCCCAAAAATTTGTAAGTGAGCATCGATTATGGTCACAAAGTCAGTCTCCGCTAACTCCTGCCGGTCTTCCGCTTCAGGTGGTCGAGAACGGTGCTTGAAAAATACCAGATGCCAGCCTCGAGAGGCTGGTTCCCTTAGTAGATTTTTTAGAAGCATGGGAACGTCTTCCCAATATATCTGCATGGGTCCTGCATTTAATAAAAATAGGGTACAGACTGTAGTTCGGTCACCGCCCCCCCCCCCCAAGTTCGCTGGGGTGGTACAGACTGCAGTGGTTCCAGAGCAGGCTCGGGTAATGGAATAAGAAGTACACTCTCTGCTGATCAAAGAGGCCATAGAACGTGTTTACTCCTCCTGACAGGGAGTCCGGGTTTTACAGCCGGTACTTTATAGTTCCAACAAATTATGGAGGGTTAAGACAGATTTTAGATCTATGGCACTTGAATCGTTCTCTGAGGAGGTTCAGGTTCAAGATGCTCACTATTCCCATCATTGTGAATCAAATCAGATCCGAGGACTGGTTTGTCACGATAGATCTAAAAGACGCTTATTTCCATTTCTCCATCCTTCCATGTCACAGGAGATTCCTGAGGTTTGTTTTCGGGGGTGAAGCAGACCAATATCGGGTTCTTCCGTTCGGCCTAGCACTCTCTCCCCGCACGTTCACCAAGTGTATGGACGCAGCTCTGGCTCCACTGAGGCTTCAGGGCATCCGTATACTGAATTATATCGACGACTGGCTTATATTGGCCCAGTCTCGAGAAATGGCAGTTCGGCATCGAGATGTCGTCCTTGGCCACATTCAGAACTTGGGGTTGAGACTCAACACAAAGAAAAGCGAAGAAAACTACGTTTCTGGGCGTGGTATGGAATTCGGTTACGATGCGGGCACATATGTCTCCCGCACGTATCAAGTCCATCCTGGAGGGCATCAGTCTTCTTCTGTTAGCCCCGTTGTGGCCGGCCCGAGTATGGTTTTCAGACATCATTTCACTCCTGATAGCTCCGTCGTGGCAGATTCCTCTGAGGAGAGGGATCTGTTGTCTCAGGCGGAGGGCACAATATTCCACCCTAGCCCGGAGCTGTGGAATCTGTGGGTATGGCCCCTGAGGGGGTCCAGTACCTAAATGCTGGTCTATCAGCCGGGGTGGTTGAAACCATACTTGGCTCTAGGGCTCCGTCCACTAGGAGATTATATGGCCTCAAGTGGAATGTCTTTTCCACTTGGTGTAGAGAACATGAGTTAGATCCAGTTAACTGCCCGGTGGCTTCAGTTCTGGAGTTTCTCCAAGATCGTTTCTCTGCGGGTCTCTCCCCGTCCACAGTTACGGTTTACGTGGCTGCCATTGCAGCTTTCCATGCACCACTGAGTGATGGGCCGCTGGGGAGGAACCAGCTGGTGATACGTTTTCTCCGTAATACATGGAGGATGAGGCCGACAACCAGGACCAGAGTTCCTGCCTGGGATCTGGCGGTGGTTCTTGAAAGGTTATCCCTGGCCCCCTTCGAACCACTTCAGTCAGCTTCACCTAAGGACTTGACATTTAAGATGGCATTTCTCTTAGCCATTACCTCGCTTAAGAGGGTGGGACATCTCCAAGCCCTGGCAGTTTCGCCAGCTTACTTGGAGTTTGCCCCGGGAGGAGTTAAGGCCATCTTGCATCCAAGACCTGGCTATGTGCCCATGTTCATCCTTCACAACATGTGTCGGCAGAAGAAGAGAAACTTCACATGCATTGTCCTGTCAGAGCACTGAGTATTTACCTTGAGAGGTCCTCTTCTTGGAGGTCGGACCAACTGTTAGTGTGTTTTGGGTCACCTAAGAAGGGGCTTTCTGCATCCAAGCAAACAATCAGTAACTGGATTGTACAGGCTATTGTCTCGGCTTACCAGGTGCGCAATCTGCCTTCACCTTTGGCCATAAGAGCTCATTCCACTAGAGGCATGGCTTCCTCTAGGGCCTCTACTCGGGGGTGCCCCTCCAGGAGATCTGTGAGGCAGCCGGTTGGGCTACCCCACACACTTTTATCAGATTTTATAGTCTGCACCTCCCTAATACGCCCGGTGTGCGGGTGCTCTCGCCCTAGCTTGTGCCTATCAGTTTCACACTGGGGCAGGCATTTTGATGCGTGGCATAGTGAGTATTCATTCCCCAAAGAGTCGTTTTTAACGACGCAGTGCGAGTTCCCTCGAATAGGAACATCTCGGGTTACGTCTGTAACCCGTTCCCTGAGAAGGGAACGAGACACTGCGTTGCCTTGCCACACCCCTTCATGCCTAGGAGCTGCTTGCTTCATCACGAGGCTAACGCGTGTGTGTACTGGTGTCTATTTATACTTCCGGGTATGCCATCACGTTACGTCATGACGCAACACCAATCAGGGTTGGATTAGTTTCATTCATACTTCAGAGGCGCACGCTCAGGGAGCGTCCCCAAAGAGTCTTTTTAACGATCCAGTGTCCTTCTCAGGGAACAAGGGTTACAGATGTAACCCGAGACGTTCTTAAACCTTCCTGTTACGACTCCGAGTGTGAAACTGCTTCAGACAATTCAGTGTGTGAAGGAAACTGAACAAATCATTCAAACTGATTCGCGAACTGATTTAGACAGATCTGCCAACTTGTTTGATGAAGTCTTGATCGACTCAAAAGAGTGATTCATTTGTGAATTGAGCATCGCTCATGCCCAGAAAAAAGATACAGCATGCTTGGAATAAACTACGCATTTAACATGTATTGCATTAAAATAAAGTAACAAGAGGAACGTCGCCCAACAGTTTTTTTCATTAGAAATGTACTCGAACATTTAAATCTACTCTACTTATTTTTTTCAGAAAAATACTCAAGTAAATTTAATGAAGTAAATGTACTTCGTTACTACTAGGCTTGAGTATCGAGTATCGATTGGAGCCTACTTCCCGCTTTAGTTAAACATTTGTAAACTGTAACGTACACGGCATGGTAAATGCGTGTATTACTAGCACAGGTGTCAGCGTATATGGATTGTTATGCTAAACTGCGAACCGATACATTTTATGAGATGCTGTGTGAGTTGCTTTAACTCACAGTGTCTCATAAAGTTTATTCAGAGCAAACAACCCTGACGTTAAACCTTAAAAACGTACTTATATGATGTTTTCTTATTCTTTGGTATCGTGCAAGTTGCAACCATATTCTCTCGTCCTCTGCTCGTCCGTTTGAAAACTGCGCGCAAAGCCGGCGAACGTAAAAAAAAAAAATTCATAAACACATTTACACATGTGTAAACAACCTTATTTAGCTTATTTTACCTGATAGCCCATTTTAGCTGTGAAAATAGCAATTGATGGAGAAGGTCAGACTATTTCCTTCAGAAAGACCATTGGTTAGCTAGTTCATTTAAAATGTCCTAAAAAATTGTTTAAAATAGATTTGATATTTATATTGTAGTTGAAAACAGCCCTATGAGAAATTCATATTAAAGATCATAAAAAGTAAAAAGTTCATAGAATTAAAATTGATCTAAACTGTATTGTATATTTTATATATTGTATAGGCAGTATTTTATATTTTAATGTTAATATCATGTTAGATAATTGTCATTGATCAAATATATTTAACAGGTCTTGCTAAAGAAACATGGGATTCCTATAATGTTTTAAAAATAATAATTGGAAGATAAATTTATCTCGTTCATGGAAAGTTTCAAGAACATATAATCAATTTATAAAAAGGCATCAAATAACAGTTGTCTTGGGCTCACTTTCATGTCCTTTCACTTTAGATTTCTCTCTTTGAATTATTTTGATGTACTGAAAATTAAATTTAATATTTTTTTCTTTCATGTCAGACCAGATGGAAGAGAGCGTGAAGACAGAAGAACTGAGTGAAGTGGAGGAGGAACATCATGTCAAACGCTCAAAGACTAAAAATATACTTTTAAAGAAAAGAGCCAAGAAATCTTTCACCTGCACTCAGTGTGGAAACAGTTTCACAAGCAAACAAAGTCTTGAGCGTCACATGAGAATCCACACCGGAGAGAAGCCGTTCTCATGTGATCAGTGTGGAAACAGTTTCACAAGCAAACAAAGTCTTCAGCGCCACATAAGGATCCACACCGGAGAGAAGCCGTTCACATGTGATCAGTGTGGGAAGTGTTTCACACACAAAGAAAGTCTTAAGGTTCACATGATGATCCACACCGGAGAGAAGCCGTTCTCATGTGATCAGTGCAGCAAAACATTTCTCTGTGCATCAGACCTGAAGAACCACCTGACAGTTCATACAAAGGAGAAGCCACATTCATGTTCTGTGTGTGGAAAGGGTTTTTCCCTGCTGCCAAATTTACATAAACATCAGAAAATTCACACTGGTGTAAGAGAGTACATGTGCTTTGAGTGTGAGAAGACTTTCATTTCAGCGAGCAAGTTAAAACGGCACCAGAGAATTCACACTGGAGAAAAACCTTACAAGTGTCCACACTGTGACCAGAGATTCAGTCGATCAGCAAATCTGAAAAGACATGAGAGGATCCACACTGGAGAAAAACCTTACAAGTGTTCACACTGTGACCAGAGATTCAATCAGTCTGCAAATCTGAAAACACATGAGCGGATCCACAGCAAAAGCATTCCCGGTTTGTTACTTTATTTAACTTATTCTACTTTATTTAACCTGTTAAGCTGCAACCCCACTTTTGAAAAATCCCCAGAAATGACATACCCAAACTGAAACAGATACAGTTCATGAACCCTTTGTACTAAAAGCACAAGTATGATCTCATTTGAAAGCTGACACCTGGTAGTTTATTGTAAATGTAGAATTAATTATTGTCATAATGATTTTTTTTTTTTAAATAGCTTCAAAGTTTTGTAAAGTTATTAGAATTTTTTTTTTATGAAACATATTAATGAAAATAAAATTGAAGTTGGCACTGGAGCAATCTAGAAATGCACTACAGCTAAAGCCACATGTCTGACCATGTTATATTTAAAATATGAAGATAATAAGTCTAAAACTCTGTATTTAGTTAAATGTTTTTCAAGATCATGTCATGACTTTATTTTGATTAGGCTACTCTAAAAATGCTACTGATGTTTAGTCGTCGTCTAAGCATCCATTCAGTCTTTTGTCTCTATTGTTTTGTGGTGCAAACGAGCCCCATTCAGTCTCAGTCTCCCCCTGCACACATTCACACTTCTCCAGACTGGTTATGGCTCGAAATATGCATTTCTTTTGTCTGCATTATAGTTACTAACGACTGGCTATTCACAGGGTTTTAATCCCTAATTTCTTTTATCAAAGTTCTCACTTCACATTTGAAGTGCACTAAATAGTGGTCAAATGCACTAAAACATATCAGTAAGCATTCTTATTTAGAACAAAATTCATAAAAGAATAACCCCTGGTGGCAGGTGCACCTGGGCTAGCTAGCATGTTAGCTTAGCACACCATCAATACACGACCATTTATGAGATTAAAACCATGTTTGTGCTCCAAACTTACTTCATAACGCAATCGAGTGTTTTAAATAATCTTCTGTGATATAATTTGGCTTCAGATAAAAAAAAAATCAGACAGAAAACATTATTTATAGTTTTATGCACGATGATAAAGTCTATATCGATTAGCATTACATTATAAATATAATATAAAATATAAAATACCTGGCATGGCTTGAAGAACACAGGCAAATCAAATATCATAGCAAACATGTTTATTGTCTTCAAAACATCTTTTATCTGCATATTACAGCGATCTCTGTAGCTTTGTGTGTAGCAGTGACGTCCTGGAATGTCACATGATTATGGCTCTTCTTCATGTCCCATATATGGATTATTTTTTGTGCATATAGCGCCCTCAGGCTGTTGGTATGAAGTGAAAACACTGCACATCTCAGTAAGAAGCGATCATAATGATTACATCGACGCATTTGGGTATAAATTCAATAAATATTATTCCTGTCTTTAGAAATATGACGTGAATCTATGAGAATATATCAATATTTCTCCAAGTTTGCACATTTTTGAGCTAAAAGCCCTGAAGGACGTTGTTTTGTGTATCGCTGTCATGACGACAGCACGGGAGTTTTTTATGAATGAAAGCGGCTGACGTGCATAATTCATATTAAAGGTATCGACTCATTTTTTCATTTCATAACTCCTGACACAAATTAAGACATAACTGTCACTATAAGTTTCTCAGAATACAATAGTGGTCAAATACTGAAACTTGAGTATTATATCTTTTTAATGATGTATAGTTTGTCAAGGTATAACATTAAATCTGATAGTAACTTTGAACTATATAAATAAAAAAACGCTTCAGTGCGCCCACGCACTGGTGAAGCTTAACAGGTTAACGTTAATAATACACCGCACATAAATTTCTAAATCAGCCGTTGCAATAATCAAATGTGGACAATGAAAGATTTATGCAAATATTCAATTACAAGCTACCCTAAAAAAATTATTTAAAAATTTGTGACAAGTGCTGAATATATAGACATTCAATAGGCCTAATATTCAATATTCAGTAAAATACTATACTTGCAGTGCATACAGAATACAATATGTGTACCTTATCAGTTGCAATTACTAGGCTTTTTATGTAATTGCAAAAATAGTTTACTGCATACAATATTATTATTTTCTGTAATGATCTGGATGAGGCCGGACCAACCTACATTTCTCACACATTTCTTAGTCCCCTCTGAAGGTCAGGCGACTGGAAATGTCAATATTGCAGTAAACGAGCCTGTTATAATACATGCACGCCTGCAAACAAACGCCGTCACAAGACATGTTGACGCTCTCTTATATGCTCGCGCTAACTGAGAGCTTATATGTTTTCCCCTGTGGCTCAGTGGCGGAATCTTAGGCGCCAGAGCCCCGTGTTCGAATCCTGGGTCTGCCGGCAGAAAAAAAAAATGATGCCCCTTAAAAAGGCGACTCCAGATGTGTATTTTGCAGCCAACAAGCGCGTTGTACAACCCGCTCGCCTGCACCCAAACACGTTTCTTAAAAAAAAAAAAAAAAAAAATGAGGCCATCTCCTCGTTACTCCTCGTCTCCTCGAAGTAGCACATCCTACTTCGAGCCGTAATAGCGAAACTGTTGAGCAAAGGGGCCATAAAGCCTTTATCTCAAGCTCAGAGCGAAGGGGGTCTGTACAGCAGATATTTTCTGGTACCGAAAAAAGACGGGGGTCTCTAGATCTAAGACCGATTCTAGATCTAAGACAGCTGAACAAAGTGCTTTCAAAACGCCGGTTCAGAATGCTCACTAACAGGAAAATCCTCATGCAAATTCGCCAGGGGGACTGGTTTATGTCAATAGATCTGAAGGATGCGTATTTCCAAATACAAATAACGTCACGTCACAGGCGTTTCTTGAGATTCGCCTTCGAGGGCCAGGCCAAGTCCTGCCGTTCGGCTTGTCCCTAGCACCCCGTACATTCACGATGTGCATGGACGCGGCGCTCGCACCCCTGAAACTTCGGGGCATGCGAGTTTTGAATTACCTGATTCTAGCTCGATCACACTCAGAGCTCGTAGAACACAGGACCATATTACTCGAACATCTCGAGAATCTAGGTCTCAAAGTCAATTGGGCGAAGAGTTATAAGTCTCCCAGTCAGAGAATTTCTTTTCTGGGCTTTTGGCCTTGGCCAAACTTCCAAGGCCAGTCACTTGGAAGGAACGATCTGGTTATTCGCTTCCTTAGAGGAGCTAAGAGGTTAAATCCTCCCAGACCTCCCTCAGTTCCCATGTGGGACCTTTCTACGGTCTTGGAGGCCATGAAAGGTGCCCTATTCAAGCCAATCCAATCAATAGATATCAAACACTTGTCTTTCAAGACCGTGTTTCTTCTGGCTCTCGCTTCAGTAAAGCGCATAGGGGACTTACAAGCGCTCTCAGTGAGCGCGACATGTATGGAGTTTGGGCCAAATGACTCAAAAGTCATACTCAAACCGAGGCACGGGTACGTTCCTAAATCCCTCAACACACCGTTTAGGGCTCAGGTGATTTCCCTGCCGGTCTCTAACAAGGAGATGGACGCCAGCTTCCTTTGCCCGGTCAGGGCATTAAGGGCTTATGTGTCTCGCTCGACTGTCTTCAGACAGACAGAGCAGCTCTTTGTTCCGTTCAGCGGACGTTCTAAGGGACTAGCCGTGTCGAAACAGAGCCTATCCAGATGGATAGTTGATGCTATAGCACTGGCTTACGCTTCTAAGGGCCTGCAGTGCCTGTTAGGTGTTAGAGCGCACTCCACAAGAGGCATGGCCTCGTCGTGGGCTTGGTCTAGTGGGATTGCCTTGCAAGATATCTGTATGGCGGCAGGCTGGGCCTCCCTGTCTACATTCATAAGGTTTTATAACCTAGAGGTTCCCGTTTTGCAGGCTAAGCTGCTTTTGGTCTAATAGATCGGTATTGTCTGCTCCGATGCTTTCGGCCCAGAATACTGAATCCGCTTGAGCAACGCTCGCTGATCGATCATGCAACTCTATGGGCAGTGTGTAAGACCCATAATATTCATCAGTCCAGGCCGAGTTTTTTCGCCCTGGCTGTGTAGAACACTATCAATATAATTGCTCCTTATAGGATGCTATTTATTACAGGAATGATGCTATTCTAGCCCCTCTTCCTGGACTCTCTGCGAGTCCCTGATGACCATGTACTATATGAGCCCCGGGCACTTGCCCTTGGGACTTTGGTATTGGATCTCAGCATGCACGGCGTTTTACACTGTGTTCCCCATAGCGTAAGATTTTACGCAGTACGAGAGAACCTCTCGTAAGAGAACGTACTCGGTTCTCTCTAGAAGAGGGAACGAGTACTGCGTATCTTTGCCGTGCCTGCAACACGCTCTGGTTCGCTTCGGCGATGAAAAACCAGTGAAAGCAGCCTATCGAGCTATATTTATAGGCCCAGGCCACGTGAGTTTCGGCGGGACGTGACGCAGTGGGCGCGAACCCCCCCTTGGATCTGACGTCACGGGGGCCTCTCTCGATAGGCTGCTGCAGTTGCCACAGGGCAGCCAATCGGCACGCGAGCCGTCTTGCCTATGCCTGCATGCTGCCGCAACGCGATTTACATTATTTCAAAATTAAGGATAATTTTGGGCTTCAATATCTCGCGGAAAAGAGATTTCCCCATAGCGTAAGATATAACGCAGTACTCGTTCCCTCTTCTAGAGAGAACCGAGGTTACGTTAGTAACCGAGTACGTTTTGTCAGTTTAGTTGAAAATTTTGATTTGTGTTTACAGTTTTTCTGAATTGCTAAAACACTAACTCCCATTCTCTGAACCAGGAATCAGTTTCCACAATCTCTGATCAGTTTCTTCAGTTCTGCACAGTTACTTTCACTGACATATTTTTCTATTGACTTATTTTTCAGGCCATCTCCTCCAGTGAACAGAACGATGCTGAACTGAGCAGCTCTTGGACTACAGATGCTAGGCTGTTCTGTTTCTTGTCTGTCGTCGCTGCTATATGCTAGGCTGTCCTGTTTCTTGCCTGTCGTCGCTGCTATATGCTAGGCTGTTCTGTTTCTTGTCGTTTGTCGCTGCTATATGCTAGGCTGTTCTGTTTCTTGTCTGTCGTCGCTGCTATATGCTAGGCTGTTCTGTTTCTTGTCTGTCGTCGCTGCTATATGCTAGGCTGTTCTGTTTCTTGTCGTTTGTCGCTGCTATATGCTAGGCTGTTCTGTTTCTTGTCTGTCGTCGCTGCTATATGCTAGGCTGTTCTGTTTCTTGTCTAGAGTGTTTTGTTTCTTTTATGTTCTTATATAAGTTAAGTTAAGCTAAATAAAGTTAAGCTGCTGCAAGTAGATCCTGCATCCTTCCCTGCTTCAACCTGCTTTGTGACGCATGTTTTTGGTCATCACATTAAAAATAACAATAATATTTAGAGATGTGAAGAGCTGGAAAAAGTGTGAATGGCTTGAAAGTCCGTGAACGTAGGCTCACTATTGGCCGGCGCTGGTCATGCGTGTGATGCTGGCCAATAGTGAGCCTACGTTCTGATGTACAACCCAGACGCGCTGCGCTGTTACACTACGTGAACTCAGAGGCCCACACAGAAGAACATGAAGAGTTGAATAAAGTCGTTATTTTTGTGCACAAGAAGTATTCTCGTCACTTGATAAACTTAAAGGGACACTTCACCCACTTGCTTTGCATCGTTAGAAACCCAGTCATATTTTTGAATGGTCGTGCATTATTCCCTCATTTTCCCCTGAGACGGGAGAAATACGGATTTCAGTGTTGCAGCTCCTGCTTATAATGATGTAAAAATACCATTTCTTTGTAGAGGGGTTGAGACTACAAACACTCGGTCCTCATTTTTCCAGGGGGTGGGACCCACTCACGCTACAGACCTATTACAGATCAGTGGGTGGGACTTCACTTGCAGAAACTAAAGGCAATATCCGCCATCTTGTTTGGAAGCTAAGCTAACAGGCGCTGTGGAGCCAGATGTGAAGTTACGACAATGGCGGAAGAAGAGGATTTTGAAAGTCGAATGCTCTTCTGTCGAATGCGATTCTGATGCTCGACTCAGATGTTCGTGGTTACCATTACGAGCCGCAATATAGCGAAGAGCAGCGGAGGCTGATGGAGGAACAGGAGGCGGAGGCAGAAGACCTGTGGTGGACGAGGAGCCCGGACTGGCTCGAGCTGGGGCGGACTGGTGGTGCCTGTGCTCTCACTGCGCCTACAGACACAGAGATAGAGTCCGTCTGCTGCAAAGAATTTCAACGATGCTAATTTCAAGCTCTGGGTGTAGCTAGCCTTGTAGACGGAAGAGTGATTTCTCTGATAGGCGGATCCCTCATAGGCAGTGTTCTGGATTAATGGGAGTGGCTTGTGGAGCTGTGCATTGTGGGAGTTGTTGTTTAACATACAAATCCGCCCTAAAGTTACTTTCTGTCTTTCCTCGGTCAAGAAGGCACCAAATTCAAAATTTATGTTACATTTCGACTACATATATGACCCACTTTCAATAATGATCAATGTTCCCACGGGTGAAATGCTCCTTTAAGGTTGAGCCACTGTAGTCACTTGGACTATTTTAACGATGTCTTTACTAACTTTTCTGAGCTGGTAGATTACCCAGTAGCCTATGGAGAAGTGAGACAGCTCACTAATAAATATCTTAATTAGTGTTCCGAAGATGAACGAAAGTCTTACAGGGTTGGAACAACATGAGGGTGAGTAATTACTGACAGAATTTTCATTCTTGGGTGAACTAACCCTTTAATAATGCTGATACACGGACAACTAAAGCACATTTATCACCTGCAGCGCTTTGCTAGCTGGTTGAAGCAGCACTATGCAGTTTTTTTAGCTTAATTTGAACAGCTTCGGAGTCATTGGAATGGTTATATGACATTTTTTGGGTTGAATGATGGTCGTCTCACACCCCCGAGCGCCTGTGAGACAAAAAACCACACCGGCGGGCACACATCTAAACATTTATATGCTAGCCTTCTGTGTATCATACATACCTCAGTGGACATGGCTCGCCGGGTTCTTTGAAAACAAATGCACATGACCAGAAGATGGGAGGTGGGAGAGCCAACGAGTTTACGAACTGAACCTTTGTTTGTTGCAAGGTTTCCATCATCCGATATCCGTGTGTCTAGAGTTCGCCATGGAGCAAACACTGTTTTCCAATCAATCTGGGACGCAATACAGCAACTGAAATTGGATATATTTTCCCATTTCGACGCAAAAATGGATAATATCCAATCAGGCTTACAAACAATACAAGGCACGCTGTCCACACTTGGTGATCATGTGTCGGAACTTGAACAAAGAGTAAGATCAAATGAAGACAACTTAACGGAACTACAAAAGCATGTTAAAACATTAGTGAGGGAAAACTCTTACCTGCGTGATAAAATCGAGGATGCAGAGAATCGCTTTTTGCATGTTCCGGAGCAATCAGAGGGCCAGGACATCATCGGCTTCATAAGAGGTCTTACCCAGCTACTTTTGGGAGAAGAGAACTGTATGGTTCCTCCAGTCATCGAGAGAGCCCACCGTTCTCCCACTATGTTACAAACGAATAAGCCGAAAGCTGGGCCAAGGCCAATCCAGGTGAAACTCCTTAGCCTCCAGGATAAACTAATTCTACGTCTTTCACGTGAGAAGAAGGAACTAAAGTATAAAGGCAATCGCGTCCACATCTTCCTTGATTTCAGCGCTGGCATTGTCCACAAACGTTGGCAGCTTGATGACATCAAGTCATCATCATTTATATGGCGCTTTTAACAATGTAGATTGTTCCAAAGCAGCTTTACAGTGATAATAGGAGTCAGGTAATGGTACTGATCCTGATGGCCTGGAGATTAAGTCAGTTCTCCCCAAGCTTTCCCGAAATGTGAAATGTCCCACAATATCTTAGACCAGGAGTATACGAACATCACAGGGGCATATAAGCACCATCTGGGACTCTCTGATCACCGGCTATATTTCTGTTTCCAGTCTATAGACCAATAATACAGACAAGAACACCAATAATCAAAACTGTGACGGTGTGGCCAACAGCAGCTCACACTCAGCTACAAGACTGCCTCCAAGCTAACCAGCATGCACTGCTTCAAGTCAAATGCCGATCAGTCGCATCAAGTCCAACGCACCTATTGATATGAATCATATAAACAATCTAAAAGTTGCATCTGTAAAAATAAATAAAAAGATGTAAACTTAAAGTAGCATAAGCCTTAATGTACATTTAGTCAACCTACAACTCGGATATTTGAGTTGACTAAACTTAACTGAGTAATCATAACTGAGATAATGTTAAAGCAAATTGAAATGGATTGAAATGACTTGTAAAGCCATTGAAAGGACAAAGAGAACATTCTCACATATTATTTAATAACTGTAAAAGTCCACAGATTAAATAAAATAATAAAACAAAATTCTCCATAGACTGAGTCCAGGTCAATTCTTCATCATCGACATCTTTGAAGATGAATGCTTCTGTAAGAGATAACATGAAACAAAGCAGAAGTTTACAGGTTTGTTTGCCTGTCTATCGGTGCCTTTAATCATGTGAAGGATCAGTAATTAAAGGTATTTTACACTCATCATGATAAAGTTTCAATTTATATTGCCACAAAATGAATCACAAAAAGGGCCTGATGTGTGTAAACGCTGTAATTTTCTTTTACAAAACCACTGATAGAGAAAACAAGCATTTGTGGACTTCAGACTCTGACACTGACCTTTTGTCTCGATCCCAGCAGAAGATAACTCCAAACATGCCAGTGCAATGGAGCCTGAAATGAAAAGTTCAGTCAGTGTAAGACTATAAAATAAATGCTTTTAATAATGTTGAATACTAGTGTAAATAATGCATACTTCCACGGCGCGCTGCGAAAATATGATCCCCATGTTTAATGCCGTAGAAACCCAGTGTGCGATTCTTCTTCAGTGTGTTGATATTATAGGTGACAAGTAATGTGTTTTCAACTGTGGAAGAAACATAACAACATGAGTAGAGATGCACCGATTACAATTTTCTGGGCCGATTCCGATTTCTGATTTTTCATTGAGTTTGAGCTGCCGATACCGATTTTAGCCGATTCCGATTTCATTTTTTCTAACCACTTCACAACACAGCTTTTCTTTAATAGAACATTTTGCATAGAACATAGAAACATTTTTTGAACAGATAATCACTATAAAATGGAACTATATAAATTACTCCTGGTGAACTCCTGGAAATTAAAATTAAGCTAAAAGAAAGCTTATACTGTACATTCTGACTAGTTTACTGTTTTTTTTTATTTGCTTTTTTTTATAAAACACCATATAGTACTTTTACCCAAACTGAATAATCAAAACAAGTTTAAATGGGTAAATTTTCTATAAATATTATTTTCTGACATAGCCTACTCCAGTTCTTGTTAAAACACACGGGACAACATGCAAATTCTGTGCATTTTGGGCACTTTTTGTGTGAAATAATACTTATTTTGTCCATCAAAAGTGTGCTTTTACTTTAATTGAGCGTGAGCAGCAGCAAAAATAGCAAGGAGCTGATGTTTGCATTTTAGATCTGTTGTGGTATTTATGTGAATTAGCACATACGTAATTAGATTATGCACCGTTTGTCCATGTTAACAAACAATTTCAAAAACTTGTAAACGTTTTGGTCTCCTTCACATATGTTAGCTAATGTACACAGAAGACTGAAGTGTTGGACTTACGCTGGTCTTCAGGAATGAGTTTTCTCTTTAACTCCTGCACTGTGGTGTTCCTGAACTCCTCTTCTGAATTCGCCACAGAAACTCTTCTTCTCTCCAGTCCCTGTCTCTCGTCTGAAAAAAAGATCTGGAAACTCATGTTGAATGTGCTCGAACTTTAACTATATTCCCTCGGGATCTAGTAGTAACTGCACTGATGCTCACAGTGATGATAGTTTAACAACGGCCGTCGCCAAGACCGTAAAGATCTCTTAGCAACCGTAACCAGGGCGGCGCACACGGCATTCGGTCATTTATTGAGATTAAAAAACAATCTATCGCCAGAAGAGGAGTTTTTACTATTGCATGATGTAAATGAGTCTAAAAACCTAGATTTACCGTGTAATACTTGCCTTTTAATCTTGAAATATGGAGGAAGACGAATGCTTAAATTAATTTCGTGTAAGAAAACGTGACCTACCAATTGTGGCTGATGTTCTCGGGATTCCCGATGAGATTGAGATATTGACGGTACAGTGATGATGCAAAGGTTTGGTCACGACAAGTCCCAGTCCTATGCATGAAAACTCCGTGCTGGACTATATAATCTGCACTCACAGGATAACTCAGTGGATGAAAACATACTGAACCCTGTAGCATTGAGGACTTATGCTGACTGCATCCTCCTAATGGGAGCCGCTCTGGATAACTGAGGTAATGATGCGACCCATTCCCAGACCAGGAGTAACACAGAGGATCATGTACATCCACAGTCTACAATACCAGGCAGTGATCACTCCTGATGGTTTGATTGCCCATCTATAAGTCTAAATAATTTACCATCTATGGAAACATTGTCATTACCTTTAAAATGTACAGAAATAAAAATAAAAAAATATATTTTAACAGAGGGAAAAAAGCCTGAAGAAAGTAATGTGTGTGTGGGGACCCAGTGTGTGTGTGTGTGTGTGTGTGGACTTAGTGTGTGTGTGTGGGGACCCAGTGTGTGTGTGTGTGTGTGTGTGTGTGTGTGTGGACCCAGTGTGTGTGTGTGGGGACCCAGTGTGTGTGTGTGTGTGTGTGTGTGTGTGGACCCAGTGTGTGTGGGGGGGGACCCAGTGTGTGTGTGTGTGTGTGTGGACCCAGTGTGTGTGTGTGTGTGTGTGGACCCAGTGTGTGTGTGTGTGTGTGTGTGTGTGTGTGGTGTGTGGACCCAGTGTGTGTGTGTGTGGACCCAGTGTGTGTGTGGGGGGGGACCCAGTGTGTGTGTGTGGGGACCCAGTGTGTGTGTGTGTGTGTGTGTGTGTGTGTGTGTGTGTAAGTCTAGCTTTGAACTGACACACGGTTCATGAATTCACTGTCTCTTCCTTGTCTCTTATGTGTGTGTGTGTTGTGTGTATGTGAGTGTGTGTGTGTGTGTGTTGTGTGTATGTGTGTTGTGTGTATGTGAGTGTGTGTGTGTTGTGTGTGTATGTGTGTTGTGTGTATGTGAGTGTGTGTGTGTTGTGTGTGTGTGTGTGTGTGTGTGTGTGTGTGTGTGTTGTGTGTGTGTGAGTGTGTGTGTGTGTGTGTGTGTGTTGTGTGTATGTGAGTGTGTGTGTGTGTGTGTGTGTGTGTGTGTGTGTGTGTGTGTGTGTGAGTCCTGCCGTTACCGCTGTTCATCAGCTGATCCCTATCTACGCCGCTTTGCATGTTTAGTGAACGCTGTCTTGTGTTGTCAGATCGTTGTGGAGTTTCGCGGTGTTGTTTCCTGTTCTCGTTTCTGTCTGCGCCACTGTCTTGTGTGTTTGTTTAAACAAACTTTTCTGTGAACTTCCAATAAATCCATTTTACTTGCATTAATGCATCCTCATTTCTGAGCGTCACAGTCTGCTTCCCAGACAATGTTAGGAAGACTGTTCCAAAGTTAGTGGAAATTTCTAAATAGGAGAAGGGTCTACCGCCAGCAGCTGATCTTGATATTAACCAGAGGGTTTATTAATACTCTAATAACTGATAAACTGATATCCACATAAAGAGTTTCCGAGTATTTTTATGCATTACAGTAAACAGAAAAGAAAAGTTGTTTCAGGTTGGTGCATGAGTTACATGTTGTGGTCATTGTGTCTTAAGTACCAGCATGCATTGGTGAACGCAAGAATTTCCTAATTTCTTCAAATCTGTTCACGGAGAAACAACAAACTCTTCTAGATCTGATAACCTGAGGGTGAGAACATGTTCAGCAAGTGTATGTGTGTGAGAGAGAGTGTGTGTGTGTGTGTTTGGGGGGTCATATGCGTGTTGGATTTCGATCCACCTTTGATGCTCTGTGTGAATTATAGGAGAAACTTCGCTTAAACTGTAAACAATCAGCAAAAGGATATTCGCTCTATGTCTTTAAAAATATGAGATGACATTTTTCTACTCAGCCTTCAACCATCCAACATTAAAAGGACATTTACAAGTGTAAAAGCATAAACAGCTACAACAGACCATGAATAACCTTGATTATTTCCACAGCAATATTACAGATGTGTTAAATATAACTGTATAAATCAGTCTGACCCGAGTTTGGTGGTTCTGGCTCTAATGCTCTATAGCAGCCGTCAGAACGTTTAAAGCATTTCAGTTCGCTGGCGTTCTCACTTCCTCTGAACAATAAACGCACAAATACTGCCTCAGCACTTTACAAAACATCTGCTCTTCAAGATGCACGTGGAGATTTGTCTGATCCGTGACGAGATCACGAGGAAGAGTTGATTACTTTGATCCAATATTTGATGTTTAAAAAAATAAACAATAAAAATGTTTTAGATTTAAGTAGCAAATGAGAATTGACAATATTTGAGACAAATGTCTTTTGTGACAAATGTGATTTTCAGTTTTGTTCAGATTTGTTCTGCCCATTATCTGGTCATGGTATATAATCACCTAGTGGCCATTTTCAGTATTGCAGTTGTCATTTTTCTGCACATACGCAGTGTTGATTTATTAAATCGGCAACAGTTCTACGTGCAGCATCAATTTCAATTAGACGCACAAACAGTCTTTGCCTTGGAGAAAGATATGCCTGTAAGTTTATTTACTATTTTAAATGATCTTTAAAAGTGTTATGTGGTAACATAATATTACCTCTTGAAAATAAGTTTGTGATCGATATGAAAATGTAAGTAAGTTTTCTATCACTTGAATACGCACGTGCAGATTGTAGTTTATATTTATATCAAACGAATGAATGTACAAGTTGTAATTTCATTTCTTGTTTATTGTATTTCAGTTTTACAAAAGAAAAATGATCACACAAGTAAACATTCTGGAAAGGATAAACTGCTTCATGTGTGTCTGTTAGCTAGCTGTCTAGTTTCTTCTAAGTGACGCAGTTGCAAGGACAGCAAAGTAAAAAGGCATCAACGCATATTTGAGCTGTATTTACCATCATATGCTGCACAATTCTGTGATCAAAAAGTGAAATATTGCACTTTGCATGGAAGCAAGATGATCCAGATAAGGATGCTGAAAAGCAAGCTAATTTGCATGTGCTACAAAAACAAAGGGCAGCGGTTGCAGCCTCGGCCGATGAAGCCGCAGTCAAACCGGAGGATCCACTTCAGGACTTCTCAGTATTAGCGATTCAAGATTCAGCACAAAGAACCAGTGAGTATGTGGAGAATCATTCTCTGACTGAAGATAAGTTGGAACAGGTTCACATGCAATCTACGTCTCATGCATCACAGCAGTTTCCAGAGTCTACATGTCCACAGTTCACTCCAAGAGCTCCTAGGTTTATTCCTCTCCCACAAAGTGACACAGTCGATGTCTCAACACCAAAAGTAAGCAAGAGAGACAGTGGAGGCTACAGTGCTCCACAGCATGCCTTACGAAAAAGAAGTTTATTCAAGTGTTCTATTAGTATACTTCTTTTAAACTCAAAATAAGAAAGTATACTTTCAGTCTACATTTTATATACTTCTCAAAAATGTACTTCTCAGAAATATACTTAAAATTACACATAAGTGTACTTGACTTATAGGCCTACTGAGTGAAAAGTCCAAGTATATTTGGCCTGTACTTCTACTCAATCTTTTCTATAAATAGTAAACTATAAGTATAATGTTATGTTCACTTAAAGAAAACTTCCAAGTATACTTGTAGTATAAACTACTAAACTAGTAGTTTACTGAGAGTACACTTCAGTGAAAAACTAATTGTATTAAAAATAGTAAACTACTAGTATACTTATAAATTTACTTGTAGTACAGATGCATTACAAATGAGAAACCTAGTTAACTTAACCTTAACCTAACTTAAAGTTTACTACTCTTACACTTATAGTACACTTAAACATATACATTTATAAACTAAAAGTGGGCCAATTTAGTCCCAAGCAGTATTGAAATTGTACACTTACAAGTTTACTAGGCTACATGTACACATTGATATTAATATACTTCATAAACATAAAGTATACTTAAAATGTACTTGAACATTACTTAAGTATACTTCATAAAATGTAGAATCTTTTTTGTAAGGGATGCTATGCAAAGTCTCATGAATCCTCTTGCAGAGACTATGAGACCTTTAGAGACTACTGACCTAACGAAACATCTGATACGACGAGAGTTAGTGAGTACTGGATTACTGACATTCAATGACTGCCCAGAAAACTGTTGGGCATGGAAGACATCATTCCGGAGTGTGATAAGAGACCTCAATTTAACCGCCAGAGAGGAGTTAGACCTGCTCATAAAGTGGCTGGGGCCAGAACCATCACAACAGGTCAAAAGAATCAGGTCAGTACATGTTCATAATGGAGCACTAGGTGTTCAGATGGCATGGCACTGGTAGCACTGAGGTCATTGAGGATGCTCTGTTAAAGAAACTGGAGAATTTTCCTAAAATCTCTATTAAAGACGATGTAAAGTTGAGAGAGCTTGGAGACCTTTTGTTAGAAATGGATGCAGCAAAGTCAGGAGGCCACTTACCAGGACTGGCTTATCTAGACACTGCTCGTGAAGTTAAATCAATCATTGAAAAGCTGCCGTACAGTTTGCAAGATAAGTGGATTGCACAAGGCTCCAAGTACAAGGAAGATTACCGTGTTTCCTTTCCACCATTCAGTTTCTTCACCAGATTAATTGTTAATCAAGCGAAGATCAAGAATGATCCAAGTTTTTCATTCTCAACGAGTAGTAACCAAATTTCTGCAAAAACAGAGCCGTCTGCAGCAAGGTACAGCAACCGATCATCTGTATCAGTCAGAAAGACAGACGTGTCAACTGGGCATACACCCTTTCAAAGGAAAAACCTTGAAAATAAATCGATTGAACCAGGCAGTCAGTGTCCAACCCACAATAAACCTCATCCATTGGCAAAGTGTCGTGAGTTCAGAAGTAGACACATAGATGATTGCAAAAAGTACCTAAAAGAAAACGACATTTGTTTTAGATGTTGTTTATCCACTCAGCATGTAGCCAAAGACTGTAAAGTCAACATAAAGTGCAAAGAATGCAACAGTGAGAAGCATACCACAGCACTTCATCCGGGTCCAGCTTTCTGGGTTACAGAACCGCCTGTGGAAGAGAGCCAGCATGAGAGGCTACTTCGACAGACATTGTCTCCAAGTGTACAGAAATCTGTGGAAACATGACAAAGCCCAGATCGTGTTCTAAAAGCTGCTTGGTATCCTTGTAACAAACCTGAAAATGTTGTGAGGATGTATGCAGTACTGGATGATCAAAGTAATCGATCATTAGCCGAATCACAAGTTTTTTGATGTTTTCGGCATCACAGGAGAATCATTCTCATATAACCTAAAAACATGCTCGGGAACTATGGAGAAAAAAGGACGCAGAGCATCTGGTTTCACAGTTCAGTCCATCGATGGGAAAACTCAGGTAGAACTTCCGTCACTCATTGAATGTGATATGATCCCTGATGACCGATCTGAAATTCCAACACCTGATGTCACGCAGTACTTCCCTCATCTGAAATCTGTATCAGATAAGATTCCAGAACATGATCCTGATGCACCAATCCTTCTACTGTTGGGAAGAGATATCTTAAAGGGTTAGTTCACCCAAAAATGAAAATTATATCATTAATGACTCACCCTCATGTCGTTCCAAGCCCGACAAGTTCATCTTCGGAACACAGTTTAAGATATTTTAGATTTAGTCCGAGAGCTTTCTGTTCCTCCATTAAAAGTCAATGGACGGCATACTGTCCATGTCCAGAAAGGCAATACAGACATCATCAAAGTAGTCCATGTGACATCAGTGGCTCAATCTTAAGTTTATCAAGCGGCGAGAATACTTTTTGTGCGCAAAAAGTAAACAAAAATAACGACTTTATTCCACTATTCATTTCCTTCTCTCTGGGCCTCAAGCTATTTCACGTAGTGTTTTTGCGTAGCGCGTCTGTGTTGTACGTCACACGTAGGCTCACTATTGGCTGACGCTGGTCATGTGTGATGCGTGTGACGTACAACACAGACGCGCTACGCAAAAACACTACGTGAACTCACTCGAGGCCCAGAGAGAAGGAAATAAATAGTGGAATAAAGTCGTTATTTTTGTTTACTTTTTGCACAAACTTATCTTAAAGTTTTTTTAAGTTTTTTGCCATAAGTGGCAAATCTTAAACTTAAGATTGAGCCACTGATGTCACATGGACTACTCTGATGATGTCTGTATTGCCTTTCTGGACATGGACAGTATGCCGTCCATTGACTTTCAATGGAGGAACAGAAAGCTCTCGGACTAAATCTAAAATATCTTAAACTGTGTTCCGAAGATGAACGGAGGTCTTACGGGCTTGGAACGACATGAGGGTGAGTCAGTAATTACATCATTTTCATTTTTGGGTGAACTAACCCTTAAGTGTTCATAAAGCACGTGAGAAAATCAATGGATCTCTTAACATGCCTTACGCCCAGAGACTAGATTTAGGTTGGGTTATTGTCGGAGAAGCCTGCTTAGGGGGAGCTCATAAGCCGACTAAAGGGGGTCGCACACTGAACGCGCAGCTCAGCGCCGCGTTTCTTAAATTTGAACACATTATTCTCTATGAGAGTACACACACCGGCGGCGCCTTTCGGCGTCTGTCCGCGGCACCCAGCAACGGCTCAGGACCGTGTTCAAAATCCTGCTGCGCCACAGAGCGCCATTTAAATAGTTTTATATTAAATTTACATTTATGTGTCTTAAATCGTAGTTAATGTATATATGGACTTAACCCTGTGCTGCAATATACATTTAGTTTTATATTTATTTACAGAAATCAGAAAATTGCTGATGTTATTGGATTTTCAGGTGACAGTTGTCCTAGACGTGGCGCGGCGCGGCGCTGAGCTCCGCGTCCGGTGTGTGACCCCCTTAACGTGAACAGTTTCAAAACGAATGTGGTATCAAATGGAAGACCATCTCTGTTCAATCCTTGCACAAACTACATGAAGGTAAAAGAGACTTTCAGTGCTCCTAAGCTACAAGATTGTACACATTCACTGTGTTATCTAGGCACTCTCACATGTAAAACTGAGAGTTTAGATGATAATGTGTTCGCCAGAACTCCTGATGATGACAAACCTGCTCTGTCTATTGAAGACGGTGAATTCCTTCAAATAATGGAAAAGGAAATATATATTGATGAAACAAACCATTGGGTTGCACCACTACCATTTCGTTCACCCCATCGTCGACTACCGAATAACAGAGAGCTGGCACAAAAATGTCTCCTTTCTTTACAACGTTCTTTTTAGAAAAATGCCGAGATGAAGAATCACTTTGTTAATTTCATGCAAAAGATCTTCGACAATGATCAAGCAGAACCAGCACCTCCATTAAACCAAGATGAGGAGTGTTGGTATCTACCAACCATTGGTGTTTACCATCCCCAAAAGCCAGGGCAAATCAGAGTGGTCTTTGATTCAAGTGCCCAGTATCAAGGCATCTCATTGAATGACGTACTGCTTAGTGGCCCTGATCTGAATAACACACTTTTGGGTGTGTTACTGCGTTTTCGCAAAGAGCAAGTAGCGATTACAGCTCATATACAACATATGTTTTATTCTTTTGTAGTTTGTAGTTAGAGAGGACCACCGAAACTACTTAAAGGATAATTCCGGTATTTAACACCTTGAGTCTATTTTGTAGTTTGTTTTGGATGAACTAGAGTGGTGGACACAGAAATGTTGACGATGGGTCCTGTCTCGACTTTTTGACTCACCTTTGACCGCTTCAGAGTGGCTGGCTACATTTTTTTGTACATTTGGAGTGCTGTCAATACAGAGAACAACGACAAAAATCGGTGTTGCCTACACCGAGTTATTCTATTTTTAAAATTTGCACCCTGTTGACTTCAATGGGGCAAGTTTTAAACCTGCTTTTAGGCTCTTAACATCCTTGATGTGTCATTACAAGTGCACAGAAAAAGTGAGTGATTCCTTCTGAGTGAACAGTTCGAACTCGATTGCCGAGTTCACGCGCGTGATCATAGGTAACTAAACCTATGCGTGTGAACTCTGCAATCGACTACTTTGGACTTCAACCGAAAAACAGAATGTAAACAAAGGTATTTGCGCTGGCTTAAATAACATCATTTTTATACGGGGTGGTGAATAACATCATTTTTTACGGGGTGGTGGTGGCGCAATGGATAAGACACATGCCTTTGGTGTGAGAGACCCGGGTTCGAATCCACTGTGAGACACCAATGTGTCCCTGAGCAAGACACTTAACCCCTAGTTGCTCCAGAGGCGTGCGACCTCTGACATATATAGCAATTGTAAGTCGCTTTGGATAAAAGCGTCAGCTAAATGAATAAATGTAAATGTAAATGTTATACATATCTTTCACATCTACTGCAGTCAGATTCACTCGTGTTCACTCAGAAGGAATCACTCACATTTTCTGTGCACTTGTAATGACACATCAAGGATGTTAAGAGGCTAAAAGCAGGTTTAGTACTTGCCCCATTGAAGTCAATAGGGTGCAAATTTTAAAAATAGAATAACTCGGTGTAGGCAACACCGATTTTTGTCGTTGTTCTCTGTATTGACAGCACTCCAAATGTACAAAAAAATGAGCTCAATGTTAAAATTGACCGGAGTTCTCCTTAAACGTTCGTTTTCAAGACTGTGCAACTCACCGAGTGGTTAGTGGTGTTCGTTGATGATTAAATTCATAAATTATATTTACACACGTACAAATTCATAATTTCATGTTGTAGCTTAAAACAGCACCAGGTAACTTTTTAACCTTCATAATATATTTCCAAGACTCTTGTGATGGTACATCGACTTACAATAGGTTGAATGACACGTCTGCCATAGCCTGACGGGGTCTGTATCGTTTTTAATCGTACTTTTAAACTTCGGGTTTCGGGTAGTAACCCGCGAGAACAAAAAGAACTACAAAATTCGACTGCTTTACGGCATAGGCTACCTCACTTCCCCCAACACGTCCTCACATGCTGTTGGACTTGTAAGTAACATTATATTGCTTATATTGTACATCACTCGGACAAGCTTTCACTTGTTGGTGTGAGCTAAAAAGCACCTGGCGTTCTTGTTGATGGATTAGTAGACATCTTCGGAGGCTAGCTGTGCTTGTTCGATGTCCGACGATTTGTAACGCGTTGTGTTTATTCCCCAATCGAACTCGTGTAACTGTCTGTCCACAGCATTACTTGATAGACAAAAATAGGACAAGAATGAGCATCAAACAGAAACAACCCGCTTACGGGGTGTTCGAGGCGCACATACAATACAGACTGTGCCGAGTCAGTTAAACAGGGCGCGCGCAGCTCTTAAAGGGGCCACACCTTATTTCCACTCATTACAGCTTCCATCCGACTGAACAGGGACCGGTATACAGGGGATCAGGCCGTGAGTGAAGAGACTGCTGCGTGAGTGGTATTTACGACAGTAACGTTAAATACAAGTACTCCACAGCGACTCTAGGGTTTCCAAAACGGAATTCTTACCTAGTGGGGCTTTAATATGCTTTTTTTTTGTAGTATGATCTTCGTTACTTGATTTATATTTTATAAACCTTTTTTTAATCAAATAATATAAAATAATTACTAATAGAAGTATTTTATTTAAATAAGTACTAACATTTTATATTGATATAATAACTTATTTGCCTGGCTAAAACCCCTCCGACTTTCGGTTATTAGCGGCCGCTGACGTCCGGATTTATTGACAGCTCTGCTGCCAGCTGCCGATTCTTTGCTGAACCCCCTCTCGATTTCTCTTGGCACAGCTACTAGACAGACAGGTTTCTCACGTCACATCTACGTCGTCAAGCTCAGTTTGAGTCTCAGCCATCAGGAAGTGAGAGCTTCTAATTGACTTCACTTTTCTCTGTTGAAGTCTATGGGGTCGCTGTGTCCATTTCTTTTACTGTCTATGGCAGTGACTGAACATGAGCGTTTAAACGGAGAAAGTGAAACTATCATCACTGTGAGCATCAGTGCAGTTACTACTAGATCCTGAGGGAATATAGTTAAAGTTCGAGCACATTCAACATGAGTTTCCAGATCTACTTTACAGATTTGAGACACGGACTGGAGAGAAGAGGAGTTTCTGTGGCGAATTCAGAAGAGGAGTTCAGGAACACCACAGTGCAGGAGTTAAAGAGAAAACTCATTCCTGAAGACCAGCGTAAGTCCAACACTTCTATGGGCTGAAATATGTGCCACCAGAGACTGAATTTGAATAATTTGAATTGCTAAACTTGAAGCGGTTGTCAGGCTGATTCAAGACCTGTCGGGGTTATTCGCTATAAGATATTCGCTATAACATTGCAGATCCCTTTAGCGATTTTTACCTTCAAAAAAGCGCCCAAACCTTATTTCGTTTCTGAGAATCTACCGGTACCGCCGGTACTGCTCTCCCAGCGCGCGCGCGCATCTCTCTCTCTCTCTCTCTCTCTCTCTCTCTCTCTCTGCGTCTCGCGCTGCGCTTTAATTCAGTTAAACACAGATATTATGTTGCTTCTCTAGTTTTACATGCAAGTATAGCCGAAATTACAGCACAGATATTGTCTTTATCTTATGTGTATTTGATTTCATCAGACGACGGCTCGATTATCAGGATTTTTGGTCTTGGAAGTGAGAGCTGGATATGTCTTAATGGGTCGCGTTTCAGTCACCATTTCATATTCATTCCGTTGTTTGACAACAGAAAGAGTAAAATATACCAATGAAAACAGTTTTATTGAGAATTTAGCTTAATCAAAATGGGCACAGAGAGAGACAAACTATGTAATAATAAATAATAAATGTACATTTAGCATTTTCAGAAGAGCTGCCCTGTCATGCAAAAAGTCTAAACATGTTTATGTTAGTAAATTTCTCAGTGCAAAAAAAGAGAACTCTATCGCTCGATTGCTCTTCCTTCATCCTCCAACTACCCGGATGTCTGTCACAGTAACTTGAAATTGGATTTGGTGATCTGAATCTGAATTGTGAGAACTGAATGTGAGGATATATAGAGAGTTGAATTTTCAGTGAGGACAAAATTGTATTGGACTTCAGTTCCAAACAAATAAAATAAATTTCAAATTATGCAATTCAAATTCAGTTTTTCAATGCAATTATTCAAATTAAACAATTCAAATTCAAATATAATTGATTCAAATTCAGTTTCTGGTGGCACATATTTCAGCCCGTACACTTCAGTCTTCTGTGTGCATTAGCTAACATATGTGAAGTAGATTGTGATGTTAACACAGAAAATCTGTATTTGAATGTAGATTCAGCTCTTATTAATGGAGAAGCAAAAGTTAGCAAATAAATAACAATTCAGAAAGCACAAATAAATGAGGAAAACGTTGCTCTCTGATATTGTGTGTGTGTGTGTTCTCTGTTCCTCATGTTTCTTCACAGTTGAAGACACTATTCTTTGCTACCGCTTCAACACACTGGAGGATGATCACACACTGGGTTTCTACAACATTAAACATGAGGATCATATTATCGTATTGCACCGTAGAAGTATGCATTATTTACACTAGTATTTGACAAAGGCATTTATTTATAGTCTTAAACTAACTGACCTTTTCACTTCAGTCCCCATTAGAGGGAAACGCCCGAGAGACTCTTCTCCTGTTCACGAGTCGACAGGTCAGTTTCACAATCCCACAAACGCTTGTTTTCTCTATCAGTGGTTTTGCATTACTAACATTTTTATAATAACATGTTTACAGCGTTTACACACATCAGGCCTTTTTTTGTTGACATTTTTTTTCTGAGTTTTGTGCTTCATTTTGTGGCAATATAACTTGAAACTTTATTATGATGAGTGTAAAATACTTTTGATTATTGTGTTCGCTGTTTCTTCACAGTTAAAAACTCTAAACTTGACAACTCTGATCTCAAGACACTGGAGGATGATCACACACTGGGTTTCGGCATTAAACATGAGGATGAAGTTACTTCAGCAGAGACAGCGTCCAGTGGACGTATGCATTACATATATATGAAATTATTTAAAGCATTTATTTATAATCTTAAACTAACTGAGCTTTTCATTCCAGTCCCTGGTTTACCGATCTGTATAGACATTCCTGTTCATGGGTCATCCTGGAGTGACTCTACTGAATGGCTTGTGCCACCAGGTCAGTTTCTCTTCTGAGTGTAAAGTCCACAAAAGCTTGTTTTCTCCATCAGTGGTTTTGCATTACACACATTAATAAAGGCACTGATAGACAGATCTAAGGCAAACAATCATAATCTCCACATCGTCTCACAGTGTCAGGTCTCTCTGAAGAGAAATATATAAGAATATCCAGGACTGAATCTAGAGTTAAATATGAGCTCTTAACATGTAAATGCATTACAGTCACACTGAATTCAGAGAGGAATCTTAAATCATGTTCCAGTATTAAACACTGATAAAACACATAATCCATTATAAATATATGCATACTGAGGGTTGAAGTGTAATATTATGATGGAGTTTGTGTTTTCCTCTATTCATATGCAAATATGTAATAATATGCAAATAATATAATCCTTTCTTTTGCGCACATTTATTAAATCCAGTTTGCACTTAATATTTTTATTTTGTGAGAATTGTTTCCCTTTCTTGTGTTTTCAATGGTTTAATTAAAGGTTCAATATAACTTCCCCAAAACTAGAGCGAGAACATGAATAGAGGACAGAAATAAATGTACATGTGAACTAACTCTCAGTATTAGTAGAATAATAGAGTTATAGTTCGTATATAATAAGTTTACATGTAGTTGCAAAGTTATAGTCTGTTGAGGAGCATCAAAATAAAGAGTCAGCTGATATTAACCATTTATTAGGGTTTATTAATACTCTAATAACTGATAAACTGATATCCACATAAAGAGTTTAGAGTATTTTATGCATTACAGTAAACAGAAAAGAAAAGTTGTTTCAGGTTATCAAGTTATTACTTTATGATGAAAGATTATGAGATAAACTTCTTTATAATAACTTGCACTGATGGCTCGATATCAATAAGAGGAACATTTACTATATTTTTCATATTTCCATGAGTCGTTTATTATAAACTCATTTGTGTAATGTAATATTTTATTTTAAGAGGTCGACGTTAGAAGAGAATATAGTGAATTATATTGTAGTAAGTTTGACTGATCTCACACTTTAACTGATCAGCTCACAGTATTAATATATTTATGATGATTATGTGAAACTGTAGTTATGATCTGTTTATAGTCTTCAAACTGTCGTCACTGAAGACAAACTCTTGTTTTCTCTATAGCAGTGATTTTATATTTGTAGAAAGTGTTCCTCTTTGACACATGGACTCTCCCAGTCCCCCCTGTCATTCAGTGAGAAATGGACTAATCCAAAACTTTCCACCGGAGTTTGCGAGGTGACGGAGAAAAGGTTAACGGATGATAACGGGAAAAGGAGATCGGCTGAATGTTGTATATAGTTTTTAGAGTGGAATATAGTGTATTAGCCCAAATCGGAGAAGTTTTATAGATTGTGCGTGTGCGTGCATCACACTAACCACACATCTATGCACCTTTAATAAAACCACGATTTGGAATATAACCTGAGTGAGACATTGTTCTGACCGGACAACCTGTAGCCTTCAGCCAAACCTGAACTAGCAATTAGAGTGAATACTCACAAGATTTTTCATGGTCCTTCGAGCCGGATAAGTGAATTGCTACAGAGATGTCTCAACCCGAGAGAGAAGCGCCTGTTGTGCGTCCACGAAGACAGATTAATCCACCGGCTCATTTATTGGATTACGAGCTTGGTGAGCCGTTGCCACATCGACAGCCACTCCCGACTTCAGCCATAGCAGAGTCCAGTCCCCAAGTATGGTAGGACGGACCCAATCGACTTCTCCTATCAGTCAGGACTTAGATCATGATAAGTGGACACTGAGAGATGAATGGCAAAGTGAAAGATCCGATGGGCGAGAAGAAGCAGAGCTTACAGCCATGCTGCAGGTGATGAAACGCGAGAACGCCGACTTGCGGCAACAAACTAGCCAGCTTCCAGAGATTATGTCAGCATTACAGGAGATGCGACAACAGAATGCCATGTTACATCAGGAACTTCAAAGTCTTAAGGCAGAAAGGGGAGCCCCCTCCAGGCCAGTGACTTTACCAGTGCTATCTCCAGGTCCCTTTTCTCCGGTGGTGAGCCCTGAGACTCCACAACGGTTCCGTCCTACTCCAGCCCCACGGACAAACCCACCAACTCCACCTACGACCATGAGAGAACTGTGCCCAGCTAGAATGGATGAACATCCTGGATTAGCTGAGGATTTCAGAAACATGGACATTTCCTCCTCAATACATGATAAAGTACCACCACAAGTGCGTTACAGTGACCCACCTCGACCCAGGTACTCTCATTCCTCCCAACACATTCCAGCTCATCAGTCAGAGTTTGAGACCCCAGCATATGAGCGTATGCCACCTCCGCATCCAGGCTACAGACAAGCGTATTATCAGCCTCCATCAGTGCATGAGAAAATGTACAGAGGCCCTTCTCCAACCATTCCCTTCCTAACATCCCCTGATCCTAGAGAGTTTTCTAGACTGAGAATAGCATTGGAGAACATTTTGCCTGAGGATGCAACAGAGCGATTCAAGTATCAGATCCTCACTGACCATCTTAAGTTGGAAGAAGCCCTACTTGTGGCAGACTCATACAGTAACTCAAGCTTTCCTTTCACAAACACCATGAGAGCCCTCAATAAAATGTATGGCCAGCCCCATCAGCTTGCCTTGCAACGCATTGCAGAACTAATGGATGGACCAAACATTCGCAGTGGAGATGGGAAAACTTTTCGGATGTTCGGACTCCAAGTGCGTTCCTTGGTCAGTATGTTGGAACAGCTGGGTCAGAAAGGCAACGTTGAGTTGGAGTGTGGATCACATGTGTCCAGACTGATGAGCAAACTGCCACATGATCTCAGGTCCAGTTTCAAGAGGTACACACATCCTCTTCATGTTACTATCCCCACATTATTGGACTTTGCGGACTGGCTTGAGTACGAGCTACAAGTTCAGGATGACCACACAGACTATACCAGTCAGTCTAGAGTTGTGACAGTGCCGAGGAGGGAGCTGAGGAGAGACTCTAGGCAGCCCCGCAAACCCACTACCATCCTCCTTGGTACAGAGAAACCGAAGGCCAGCTCAGCATCACCAGTTTATCTACCCAAACCAACTGCTGCTAAGAGAGAAGGGGTTAATGTTTACTGTCCATACTGCGACAACAACAGACATTTCCTGAATGGCTGCGAGAACTTTAAGTTACTCAACAAAGAGCAGAAGGTGAATTGGATTAAAGGACAAAATAGATGCTGGCGCTGTGGGCGTGGTCATCATGCTGCCAATTGCACACTGAAAGCCCTCTGTCCATCATGTAACGGAAAGCACTTGCTGGCCTTACATGATGTAAATGACCAGAGTAGAGCCACAGAAGAATCGGTTCCAGCCAGTGCAGTATTGTATGTGGATCGTCCAACCTGTGACAATAAAATTCTGCTGAAGGTGGCCAAGGTTCTGCTCCGAAATGGCAACAAATCCATGGAGGCATATGCAATTCTCGATGATGGGTCAGAGCGGACCATCATCTTACATGAAGCTGTGCAGAAGTTGAATCTGAAGGGACAGCCAGAGGACTTGGTTCTCCGTACGGTCAGGCAAGATACACAGACCATTCACGGGGCGGCTGTGACCTTCACTGTGTCTTCAGTGGCTAATCCTTGTAAAGCTTACAGGATACGGAGCGCATTTACAGCCAGCAGCCTGGGTTTAGCAGAGCATACGCATCCCATCAAGGTACTCCAGAAGAAGTACAAGCACCTTGCAGGCCTGCCACTACAGCACCTTCACAAAGTGAAACCAGTAGTTCTCATCGGTTCTGACTGCCCTCATCTCATCACACCCATAGAACCAGTCAGACTGGGTCCACCTGGTGGCCCTGCTGCTGTGAGAACACGCCTAGGATGGACACTACAGGGCCCAGCACAAGAACTAACCAGCAGACTTTCCCCACAGCAATGCCTTTTCACCAGCTTACAGCCCAGTAACAACCTTTATGCGGATGTGGAGAAACTGTGGAAAATGGACATTCTTCCATATCGAAATGAAAAGGTACTGACAAGGTCTAGACAAGACCAAGAGTCCATCCAACTTCTCCAGGACAAAACTGTGAGAGTAGATGTTGACAGAATCCAGCGCTATGCGACCCCTCTTCTACGTGCCAAAGGTATGCCACGTCTACAGGCACCCAAAGAAGCTGTCCTGCCACAATTAAGGGGAATAGAGAATCGTCTGAACAAGAATCCGGAACGGGCAGTGGCCTACCAAGAGGAGATAGTCAGGTTACAGCAAGCTGGCTACATCACGAAACTTACTCCTAAGCAGGTGGACTGTTCCAAAGAGAGCTGGTATATTCCACATCATTTGGTGGAGCATAATGGGAAGAGAAGGGTTGTCTTCAACTGTTCATTTGCTTACCAAGGCCAGAACCTGAACGAGTACTTACTCCCTGGTCCACCACTCAGTCCTTCTCTTCTGTCAGTTCTTCTGCGATTCCGAGAACATTCTATTGCCATTAGTAGTGACATTCGTGGGATGTTCCACCAGGTACGCCTTTTGCCGGAGGACAAACCACTACTGAGATTCATTTGGAGAAACCTTCAGAGAGACAAAGCACCAGACGTGTATGAATGGCAAGTACTTCCATTCGGAACGACGTGCAGTCCTTGCTGCGCAACATACGCGTTACAGAAGCACGTTCTGGATCACAGTGAGTCTGGAGACACACAGTTCTCAGTAGAGAAATCATTTTATGTTGACAACTGCCTTCAGAGCTTCACCTCAAGTGAGAGGGCGAAAGGTCTTGTAGACAGACTCCGCAGCCTCTTAAGTTCTGGAGGCTTTGACCTGAGACAGTGGGCGAGCAATGATCCATCAGTCATCAGCCACCTGCCAGCTGATGCTCGATCTCAAAGCAGCATCCAGTGGCTCAGCGAAGGTCATCAAGATGCACAAGAGTCAACTCTTGGCTTACACTGGAATTGCTCATCAGACACTCTCTCCTATAAGCAGCGGCGGACAGACCACCCACTTCCAACTATGCGGAGCATATACCATATCCTCGCTAGACAGTATGACCCCATAGGTTATATTGTGCCATTCACAACACGGGCGAAGGTGATCGTACAGCAGTTATGGGACAAGAAAAGAGAGTGGGACGATCCCCGTCTGCCTGAGAACCTGTTGAGCTTGTGGAAAGCATGGGAGAGTGAGCTGGATGGTTTACAGCACATTGTTCTGCCGAGGTCTTACTGCAGTAAAGAACTGGATCAACCTACCACATGAGGCAGATCCACGTTTTCTGCGATGCTTCAGAGTGAGCTTATGGTTCTGTGGCCTACTTACGAACTGAAAATCCTGAAGGTAGAGTGGAAGTTACCTTTGTAACAGGTAGATCTCGGGTAGCCCCGAAAAAGCAGCAAACCATTCCACGGCTGGAGTTATGTGCAGCACTCACAGGTGCACAACTCGCAAAAGTGCTGAAGACAGAGCTAACTTTGCCCATACATAGTGTTACTCTGTGGTCTGACTCCACAACTGTCCTTACCTGGCTGCTGTCACAATCATGTCGCTTCAAAGTTTTTGTAGGCACTAGAGTGGCAGAAATCAAGGAACTCACAGAGTCTGATAACTGGAGATATGTGCCATCAAAGGAAAACCCCGCAGATGACATCGCAAAAGGAAAACTGCTCTGTGACATAGGCCAGGAAAGCAGATGGAATAAGGGGCCAAAATTCCTCAGACAGACAATTGACCATTGGCCAGAGATGCCACCACTTGCGACCATTGATCAGGACAGTGAACTGAGAAGGCCGATTTTCATTGGTCTGTCAATCTCCACTCCACCTCCTCCCGATCCACAGAAATACCATACGCTTTCAGAGCTACTGAAGGCTTACATCCAGCACGTCAACGGGGCAGCCACTGATATCCCAACAGCAAATGACCACATAGAGGCAGAACTTGCAGTACTTCGTCAGAGCCAAACTGACTCATTTCCAGATGAACTGTCCTTCCTAAAAGCAGGTAAATCCTTACCAAAAAATAGTCGCTTGCTGTGCTTAGCTCCAGAATTTGATGAGGACTCCCAACTCATACGCGTTGGCGGTCGTCTCCGTCAAATCAGCCAGCTAGAGGAAGATACGATACATCCTATTGTCCTCGACTCCTCCCATCCGACTACCAAACTGGTAATCAAGGACTATGATGATCGACTACATCACCCAGGACCAGATAGGGTGTTTGCTGAACTTCGCAGGAGATACTGGGTGATACGGGGACGGGCTGCAGTCAGAAACCATCAACGACAATGTGTAGAGTGTCAGAGATGGCGGGGACAACCACATCCACCAAGAATGGCAGACCTCCCACCTGCCAGATTGAGGATCCATCAACCTGTCTTCTACTCAACAGGTGTGGATTGCTTTGGACCTTACACTATAAAGGTGGGACGCAGGGATGAAAAAAGATGGGGAATCATCTTCAAATGCATGACTTCTCGTGCAGTCCACATTGACATACTCACCAGCATCAACACAGATTCCTTCTTGATGGCTTTACGACGATTCATCTCCAGACGTGGTAAACCCTTTGAGCTTCTGTCGGACCAAGGCACCAACTTTAAAGGAGGAGAAAGGGAACTGAAAGAGTCATTCATCGCCCTTCATCCTGAGCTTCAAGCCCAACTCGCCGGCCAACAAATAAAATTCATCTTTAATCCACCCAGTTCACCCCATTTCGGTGGATGTTGGGAGAGAGAAATCCGTTCTTTAAAGGCTGCACTTCACGTCACCATTGGCAGCCAGACAGTTACAGAAGAAGTGCTGAGAACTGTCTTCATAGAAATAGAAGGAATTCTCAACTCCAAACCCATTGGCTACACCTCTTCGGACGTCGCGGATCCAGATCCAGTAACTCCTAACATCTTGTTGATGGGGCGGCGAGATGCCTCATTACCGCAAGTGGTATACCAAGACTCTGAACTCCTGAGTCGAAAGAGATGGAGACATAGCCAGCTCTTGGCTGACCACTTTTGGAAGCACTTTATTCAGTACTACCTACCCAACCTCCAGATCAGACAGAAATGGAAGACCGAAGAAGCTGACCTGCAGGTCGGGGACACAGTCATGATCGTGGACCAACAACTGCCCCGCGCTCTTTGGCCTGTTGGTAGAATTGTTCAGGTCTTTCCTGGGTTGGACAAGAGAGTCAGATCTGTGGAAATACAAGTTAATGGCAAAACCTATACCCGACCTGTAGCCAAGATTATTTGTCTGCCCTCTCTTCCCGACTAGCGTTAAATTTAATGTAGCCAAGACACTTAAAGTTGGCAAATTCACACTGAGAATTTGGGGGCGGCTGTAGAAAGTGTTCCTCTTTGACACATGGACTCTCCCAGTCCCCCCTGTCATTCAGTGAGAAATGGACTAATCCAAAACTTTCCACCGGAGTTTGCGAGGTGACGGAGAAAAGGTTAACGGATGATAACGGGAAAAGGAGATCGGCTGAATGTTGTATATAGTTTTTAGAGTGGAATATAGTGTATTAGCCCAAATCGGAGAAGTTTTATAGATTGTGCGTGTGCGTGCATCACACTAACCACACATCTATGCACCTTTAATAAAACCACGATTTGGAATATAACCTGAGTGAGACATTGTTCTGACCGGACAACCTGTAGCCTTCAGCCAAACCTGAACTAGCAATTAGAGTGAATACTCACAAGATTTTTCAATATTAGTAATTCTTCAGTGAATTCTGCTCTTAAACTGAATGTATATTGTATTATTTTCTGTCATTATTAATATCTGTTACACGATTAAACCCCACAGAGGGAGGAACAGCAGTCAAGTGTCAGTTTATGATCACAGTTTTAATCATGCTGTATGATTGACATTTCTCTTCTTATGAGCATTAACAGTGGAAAAGTGCACAAGTTTAGTTTGTGATGAAAACTTCACAGTTTGTGTCTATACAACAATGCACAGAAATGAACAATTATCCCACATATCCTCTACATAATATACATGTAAACTTTATTATGATGAGTGTAAAACATGTTGAATTATTGATCCTTCATACAATTAAAGTTAAAGGTACAGATTGACAGATTCATGACACGATATTATTCAGTTTCTGACGGATGTTTTGTTCTGCTCCACATCATCTCTCACAGGTTGTTCAGGTATCATAGAAGATGATGAAGATGAAGATGAAGATAAATATAAAGTAATTCCCAGGTCCCAGTCTATGGAAAATTTATTATTTGACATGAATCAGCCTCAGCTGGAACCCAGTGACATAATGTTAAATAATGTTGAATAATGTTGTGTATTGTAGTTCAGCCTCACATAATCATCAGATCAATCACATGTGTGTTTATATCAGGTCAGTGTGAGTGTTTACTGTTGATCATATGAGCTCCATCATACACTCACTGAAATATTTCACTGTCAGAGGCCGACATCAGAAGAGAATATGATAGTGAATAATATAATTATAATTATATAGTAAATTTGAACTGAATCACACAATCACACTGATCAGACCACAATATGAATATATTTATGATGATGATGTGAGACTGTATAGTTGGTGGAAGTGTGTAATAACAGTGTTTACAATTATTTTAAGGACCCCTTTATAGGGCCTATTTTAACGATCTAAGCTCATGGTCTGAAGCGCACGACGCGTCCGAATCCACTTCTGCTAGTTTAACGACGGGAGAAATGGTCGGCGCTCCCGGCGCTGGTTTAAAAGGGTCGTCCCTATTCTCATGAGTAATGGGTGTGTTTGGGGATTTACGTGCGTTAAACCAATCAGAGTGTCGTCTCCCATTCCCTTTAAATGCCAGTGGCGGATTCACTATTTACATGACGGAGTTGTAAATGAGAGCGCAAACGGATCTGCTCGTGCGCGAGGTCAAAGTGCGCAAGCAGAACATCTACGGGACAAGCCGGATTCACCATATCTTTATGTGCACAGTAATAATCTTTTACATTGTAATCCTTATATTTCTAATATTTGGCATGTTTGTGTGCTGCTGTGCATCCCTGTGTGTGTACTAAGCAGAGTGTGTGTGTGTGTGTGTGTGTGTGTGTAAAATAAGCAGAGTGTATGCGTGTTGTGGACCCGCCTATAGGCGTACATTACTAACGCGCTCTTTAAATGACAAAAAATATTGCATCTATTTCTGTTGCCTCAAAATAGCAACGCGCCAACAATGTGCCAGAACACACACCTCGTTCTCAGACCAGCAGCTCATGAACAAATGGGCACAAATGCATTTGCTATTTAAAGGCACACGCCAGCGTTTTTTGAAATATGGGTTATTCACCGTCTCCCCTACATTTAGATAGGTGGGCAAACACATTTTTGTCTCAGTGCATGCGTTGTCTTAGTCTGGCAGCGCCGCCGCTAGCTTAGCTTAGCATAATGAATGGAATCCTTTGTTGCCGGATAGCATGTCGTGAGTAAAAGTGATCCCAAAAAAAAACCAACTAATTACTTCTTGTGGCCTGCGTATTCACAACGACTACAAATAGCAATGCAGATTAAGACTAGGCGATTTCCTAGGCAGATATTGACTTGGGACTATATTAGGGTGAAGCACAGGCGAAGCACTGCTACTTGGGTGCAGAGATATCACGCAACACCTGAAATCCCCCAACTTCCGTCAACATACCAGCGTGAATATACGTGAATATAGCTGGTATTAGTATTCAGGTGTTGCGTGATATCTCTGCACCCTGACTAAGACAATGCACTGAGACAAAAATGCATTGCCCACCTACAGTATCTAAATGTGGGGAGTCGGTGAATAAGCCCTATTTAAACGGTGGCGTGTTCCTTTAAACAGCGTGGCGCAGGACGTGAGAATGAAAACTGCGACGGACTGAAACTAGCAGAAAACACTTGGTCGCGCGAGGCGCTGCATTGTGCCGGGTGTAAGATAGGCCCATAGTCTTAAAAGTGACAGAATTCTTGTTTTCTCTATTGAACTGCTTTTATATTAGGAAGACTTGCTTCAACTAAACTATATTAGTCTATATAGTCTATATTACTTGACTATATTATTTTATAAATAATATATATTTATCCATTTTGTATATCTTACACGATTAAACCCCACAGGAACACCAGACAAGTGTCAGTTATATGCTCAAAGTTTTAACCAGTGTTTTATACCCAGCAAACACGTTTCTCTCAAAGTTATGAACAAATGTTCTTCCAGTAACACTAATAGACCGTTCGTTCAATGTTATCTGTTTTTTTATGATGTTCTCAAAACATTAGAAATAGTCTCAAAATCAGGCCGTTATCATCATATGCTTTACTGCACATGTGATTTACTGAATGTTGGTTTGTTTGCAGTTGTACTGTTGTTTTATTCTTCATAATTGTGTTATTATTGAACTTTCTTGTTGTGTTCTCTCTCCAGTGTATTGCTATAATACTCATGTCCACTAGGTGGCGCTGATGTGTTCACATGTTCAACTGATGTAAGAGCTGTGTGGAAGAAGAGATATAGTTGAGTAAAGTGAATGCTGAGCTTCTGCTTGTGTCTGTCAGCTTTCATTCCTGCTTCAACATGACATTTCTCTGATGAACACATATAGTGTAATAACATGCTCTCTATGATGCTGTATGACTGACATTTCTCTTCTTATGAGCATTAACAGTGGAAAAGTGCATAGGTTTTGTTTGTGATGAAAGGTTTGAAGCCACAGTTTGTCTACAAAAAGTGACAAATGAGCTTCATTATTATTAATCTTAATACTGAATATTCACAGAATTGCACTGGTTGCCAGTTGCCGCTCGCATCAAATTCAAGTCTCTGGCGTTTGCCTACAGAACAACCCCTGGCTCTGCTGCCTCTATCCTAAACTCATTACTTCAAATATACTTTAAGCATATAGCTCACCAATGATTGATGTGTGTAAAAATGTTACACATTTTGTGACAGATTTATATAATAAAAAGGAAGAGTTGTATTTAAAAGTCTCTTATTGTTCTGATTAATCAAGCTGTCTATAAAACGAACAAAACAACCCTACAATTTAATAAAATAACACATATTATAAAGCTAGAAAAAGTTAAATGCATTAAATTGATTAAAGCTTCAATTAAACATTAGCAGTGTGTGTGTAAAAGGTGTTTTCATGCGTGTTTCTGCTTGTAATTACACAGTTCTGACCAGCAGGAGTCGCCAGAGTGGCGCTGAGAATCAGTGAATCAGTTCATGAAGCAAATGATTCAATCGATTCAAAGTATCATTAAACTTCTTTTCTCCCATTGCCTGAGTTTACAAGCATCCACACCAAATTAATTTAACTAAGAAAATCATATTTTGAACTTTGAATATTTTAATGTTTCATGCTTAAGTAATTCAACCATTGTATCATGTTCTCTTTATTATCTGGTTCTGTGGATCAGAAGGTCGATGTGCTCAGTCGTAACAGAGGCTGCACATTTCACGCACACACGTGATCAGACCAATCATCACATTGTAAGAACCAGAAGGATCAGTGAGTGAAAGAACATTGATTTGTTCCTATTCAAGCAACAGGCTTTCTGTGTGCTGGTTACAAACTGAAGTCTCTGCTTTTCTTTTAACATTTGCTGCATGTTGTCATATATCAGTGATATAAGTTAGTTTCTCTATATGTAATGATAGTAGTGTGTTTATATTAACATATAATGCAGAGTTAGCGAGTATTTAATCATATTCATGAGAGGAGCATGCTGGGAAGTTTTCATTGGTCGGCTCCTCAACCCTTTACCCTTTACTGGACAAAACGTGGTCATGTGACTGAAGGCTCCAGGAAGTTTTTGAAGCACCTCATTAATATTCATGAGCATGCCAGATTTACTTCTCCATGGCTGCTCTTTTAGTTATAAAATGCTGCAGTATCTCCGTGTGTTGTTCGTCTGCTCGTTATTAGTCTTCTTCTCAGTGCTCTACATATTTAATCAGCTGGTGTCGTCACTGGAGATCGTGAATCAACGCACGATGACAGGTATGTTAGTGAAACGTTTCGGGTAACGAATGTAATCACGGTTCCCTGAGAAGGGGAATGAGACACTAGGACACTAATGGGGAACGACTCCGGCATGAACGGTGCCAGAACACGACAATAACATTGGCCGGCACAGCCTATGATGTCACGACTGGTTCGACCAGAGTATAAATACAGTGCTTGTAGAACACGTCATTCTCTTCCGTGTCTGAAGGAGTCGTGGGCAGGAATGCCGGAAGCATGAAGCGAGTCGCAGTGTCTCATTCCCTTTCTCAGGGAACCATGATTACAGTGTAACCTGATATGTTCCCTTTCCAATGGGAACTCACACTGTGTTCGAGGACACTAATGGGGAACAAATGCCCACTCCGCCACTGATCCAGAGTCATAGTTCCCCGTCCTAGCGGTCAACAAGACTCTAGTCCTAGGGAAGAAACCCTGGCTACATCGGCAGCTTAGCTCAGGCCTGGTATTAAATATACCTTCAAGGTGATGGAAACGTATTCCTTCATCGAAGCAGAACCAGGAGACATTGGGAATGACGTTCAAGTAGAAGTTATTCTTTATTGAGGACTTTGCTGTATGTTGCTGCAGTTCATCCAACAATCTAACTAAAACATTATATATTGTAGTTATATCCATTCCAAGGGGGAGGGATTACATAGAGGCGGAGACTCTGAACAAAGCATGCAAATGAATTAGGAACACACCCTACTCTGATATCGTTACCAGTCCCAATTGAATCAGAGTAACTATTCAAATGCTGATACTGGCCAGGAACTCCGGTTCCAAGAGCCATCCCAGAACCATTAAAGACAAAAGGTGAAAGTCTCCCCTACAGCTAATCCAATCAACCTAATGATTCAATGTCTGGGCCAGGGGCTTCGAAATCCATTTGCAGAACAAAAGGTGAGAGTCTCCGTGATCTGACTCATTTAACTTACAATAGAGTAAATAGGACTGGCCGGAGTCTCTAGCTAGTAATCAGTCAACTAAACTTTCTCAGTTTATATACTATTGCAGGAAACCTAAATTAAACATTTAATAAATTTGTAATACAACAAAGGGAATATGTCCGAGGATAAAGAATATCCAGCCAGTTGGTGCAGGACACACACTTGACGAGGGGAGACCCATATGTGGTGAATTTGGCGCTTTTCTTTAATTTTTTCCCCATATATATATATATTTGTACTACATATCCCACAATTCCAAGCAAACTACACTACTAAATCTAGTGCACTACATTACCCATACACCCCCTCAAGGTCAAGGTCTATAAGTAGACCTCACTTCCTTCCTGTGTTCCTCTTGCACTGGCGAGGTGTGGGTGTTTGAATGAGCTCAACCATGTTCTTTGAGTCCTTTCCTTAGAATGCGTTAAGCAAGTTTGTTTTGCCAATTATATTGTTTGAATTTGTTTATTTGGATTGGATATTTAATGTTTATTTGGATTGAGTATATATGTTGTTGTTATGTTTATTGATGAACTGAGTTTGATTTCCTTTATTGTATTGTAGTGACGTAAGACCATCCAGTTCATCCTGTCCATCTGTCAACACCTGTCCATTTACATCATGTGAATCCATGAACTTCATGTCATGTGAGTTACTCAAGACTTAATCATCCTGAACTTAAAATAAAATATATTTAACATCTGATACCAAACACCAGACAGCAACATAGTGTCGTAGAACATCGACTCAACACTGTTGCAACACTGGATGGCTTTCGTCGTGTGCGGAGATGGGTACGAGGAAAGGAGGAGGGCTGGCACTGTTTGTCAATGAACGTTGGTGCAATCCTGGTCATATCACGGTTAAAGAAAAGTTGTGCAATAAGGATATTGAACTACTTGCGGTGGGGCTGAGACCGTACTATTTGCCAAGATAATTCTCTTATGTGATGGTGTTGGAGATTTTCCTTTTCCTCATGTAAAAGTCTGTATTGCTGTGTCTCAGTCAGAAACCAGGTTAAATCAGGTCAAAGGTTCAGTGAGGATGGAAAAGTACCTAACAAATTTAGAGAAAAGATGTGCATAGGTAGTACTAAAAACATTAATTAAAAATGATGGATGGCACTAGAACACTGCAGGTGCAGAGAATCATGTGACCTGAGATATTTTTTTTTTAAATGGGTGTGGCCAAAGATTTTTCCACCAATAAAGAGATGTCTCCGGGAAAGATGACTCTAACGTCATAAAAGAAAACAATAGCTGATTGGCTACCTAGTGATAAGAAAAGGTATAAGATCTGAAGTTCGACCATTGCAAGTCAGATGGCCAGCTGGCATCTCACTTTGTTGCTTGTCAATAAAGTTAATTCTTCTGAGACCTGGAAGTTCGACTCTTTAGAGATTTCTTTGAGACCCGATCTGAAGACTTTGAATTTGCTACAACAATAGTGATAACGGTGTATATCCCTCCTTCGGCCAATGTGACTAATGCTTGTGAATATATTAATACTGTGACAGCCAGGACACAGTCAAAATATCCCCAATCACTGATTACTATCTCTGGTGATTTTCACCAAGTACATAATACTTTCCCCATGTTTACTCATGTGGACTGTGATACGAGAGACAATAAAATCTTGGACCGTGTAAATTTGAAAATCATGCTTTCCCGCATTATTGTTGAATCACGGAAGCTACACCAGTTACTTTTGCCAAGAGATCTCTTATTTATTATTTTTATACATGTATCAGATAGAGAGAAACAGGCATAAGGCTACATGAGAGGAGGTCTTCATTCCAGATTTCTCTGTCCTCTCACCCCATCATGCCAGCTGTAATGGTTTCTCTGTGTTCCTCCGTCTTGCCCTCATGCCTTTGTTTCTCTGAGTCAGTACAGTAAGGATTGAGCTTATATACACCACTGAGTGACTTTCAACTTCATTGCAAGGTAGAAAAACATGTTGCTTATGCTTAAAATTGAATGTATACCTCATGCTTACACATGGCACAATCCACTATCCCTCTGTGTATACATTAGTGGTACATTTGCATCAGTTGAAACATTCCTTTCCTTGTAAAGAACAACTGAAGTATCATCATCAGTGGAACATCTCTGCTCAGTGAATGTTGCATTGCACACATACCTCTAAGCATAATATAGCTCATCCCAGATCTCTCATCAGCACACTTGTATAACATGACTTATAAAATACATAATGAAAAAGAAAAATAATGCTAAAAAAAAAAAACATTAAACAATAACATTTTAGTCTTCAGACAGCACAGGACATTTATCTGCCATCACTTGAACACCTTCATAACACTCGCTGTTACAAGGAGCGTTTTAGGAAGTCTTTTTTTCCAACCGCAATTAGATTTTACAACCAGCGTTACACATGCTTTGAGAAATTTATACTGGAGAATAAGTCTTGTTGCTGTTGTGGATGTTGTTTAAGTTTTCTATTTAGTAATTTTATTGTTGTGCTGCTGTGACATGTAATAATAAAGTTTATCAATCAATCAATCATTGATCTGCAATCAGAGTTTTTTTATTTAATTTATTTTGCAACAGGATGTTTTCTATGCTAAAATATCTTTCTATAGTAAGAAATATATATCTTACCTTTCAAGCAATGTGGAGACAAAAAAAAAAAGACTAAACAAAAAATTAACTTATACAGCCATGTTATCTTTGCAAGCACAGACATAAAGTTTATCATTCTTTCTTTTTATTATATAATTGGCATCAAACAAACAATATAACCTAGTTCTTTTTCACAGTGATTAAATATAATTAAATGAAAAGATTGAAAAATGATTGCACAACCACCAAATAGTTGGCGATATGCACTACATATGTAAATCAATAAAAGAAGAAGAAAGTATGGCACGCTTTTTCTTTCTCGTCTGGTGTGTTTAACCATGATGAGCATACACTGAGCTGAACTTGCTCCCGGACGCGTTTTTGGAACCAGCATATATCGAATAAGCAAGGTTTGATATAATCGGGGGTATATAAGTAAGTACGCCGGCAACATGCAGATATGTTTTCGCTTCGGAGCCAAGTTGATTGAAGATTGATGAAGATTCCACAGCCAAATTCTGAGTTCATCTCTTCACTCTCTTCGAGACGAGCCTCTCTCCAAGTGTTGGTGTGACAGCGAGTTCCAGCGAGTGCACATGCCCTGCTTATCTGTGCAGTGATTTGCCAGAGTGTGTGTGTTCTCTCCCTGGTTGCTTCAGCATTTGCGGAGAAATCTCCTTTCACAAAAGAGCATTGCACGAGGCACATCTTTTTAAAGATGCCTCGCCCGTGTATTTCTGGTTGCGGTCTGTTTGTGTCTGACTCTGATGGGCACAATCGCTGTCTTGATCATATGCTTTACTGTACATGTGATTTACTGAATGCTGGTCAAAACTTTGCTTTGTTTGCTCATTTACTGTTGTTTTATTCTTCATAATTGTGTTATTGTTGAGTTTCTCTGACTGATTAACACATATAGTGTAATAACATGCTCTCTATGATGCTGTATGATTGACATTTCTCTTCTTATGAACATTAACAGTGGAAAAGTGCACAAGTTTAGTTTGTGATGA